>NC_050584.1:300000-490000 GCF_013368585.1 Megalops cyprinoides
AGAATAGCAGGAGTTGGGGAACAGGTGTGTGGTTAGGGAGGCAGCTCATTCCCTTACACTGCACATTTGGGAAAGGAACCCTTTCCCCCTCTTTTGTTTGTAGCTCTCTGTGTGTTTGTTTCTGTTATGCAGCCACTACAAAAAAACACCAACAATGGAGACTGGCAGGGAATTCAGCGTTACTGCACAATTACCTGATGCAGCGGAGAAGCCAGGCCAACTAGGAGACTGGTGCAGTTTCAGCCCCTGACAGATGATCGTTTATTTTAATGACAGCTTGTGTCTGTAATGTAAGGGGCAAGCTAACAGGAGTTTAGCTGTTGACAGGAACCCATGTTTTAGCAGTGAGGATTGAGGTGGCACAATGACCAGAAGGATACGAGAGGCAACAAGTGGCTGCTGATGGACTCTAGTCAACATGTGTTTGTGTGTGTGTGTGTGTATGTGGGGATGATGTGGAAGGTACCTGCCAACAACATCTTGGAGCCAAGAGGGGCTGGACAAGAGGAAGGAGCAGGGTGTCAGCCTTCCTGCTATCTGTTGATTTGAATTTTTAATTAAATATTAATAAAGCGTCCCCACTTACCTTGTCCTTCCAATATTGGTGCTCTGAACATAATACAACCAGCAAATACAACTACATCCATAAATTTAAAGATGTGTAGTGCTTGCTCTAAACTGAAGCCTATGAATAAGCAGCATAATTTGCCTTTTGCTGCTTTCCCTGTCCTGACTCCCATGCAGTACCTGTTACAATACTGAATATTTAATCTGTACATTACATGTACATTATAAATATACCTATAATTATATATAAAATATTTAGACAGTATAAATAACATATTAACACTGTATTAACAGTATTAATGGCTTAATATTAATTAGAAATAATCCTATATTTATCTAGACTTTTTTGTGAAAATTTGAATTTCCAGCCCGTTCAGTAATGTAAGCCGTGTTTGTGACATTACATCTATGGGAAAATGTTCATCCATTACCTCCATCTGTGTGGAAATGATAAAAACAGCTAAAAATACTTTATATAAATATTATATTTATAAATTTATATTTATAAATTATTATAAATAAATAAATATTATATTTATAAATTATTATAAATAAATATAAATATTATAACTAAATATTTTAGTTTCCATGTGTCTGCATTACCAGGAAGTGATGAGCGCAATCATGTTCATTGCTGTTTCTGTTGATATTTACAAAATAAAAGAGTGAAGTATATTACCATTGTGCTGATTTTCTCTTTTTCAATTTACTGTCTAATTGTAGAGTTGCCCACATGTCTCATGTAGTTTAGGGCGGGATGCCTGTATAGCATACTAACTAGTCCGTTATACTGAAATTATATATATTCAATTTTTGCAGCAATGTATGGAAAGAGAATTGATATCAATAAAGCCAAATCTAAGCTGGTCTGAAACCTACTCAAAATGCAAAAGGAAGGTTGATGTGTAAGGCAATTAAATACAAGATGAACAGAATATTATTTAGCTGAACATGCAGTGTAGCTTTCTTTATCATTTTGAGGCATATAAAATGTTGCTGGTGAGGAAGAATTAAATTTCTTTCTTTTTTTAAGCAGACGAATGTCATCACAGAAGCCCAACTCATGAGGAAGCTTTCAAAATTCATTCATGAATTAAAATGTTATTACATTAGTGTGAGATCAAAAAACAGAGACATTTTCTTCAGTGTGCTGCAGAAAAAGATCACAGTTCAGGATTTTTTTCAGACTGCTCTCTTGTAAATTATACATGTAAAACATAACCATAAAGATGAGAACAAAGTAGAAATGCTAAACATTTGGTGGGAATCATTCCAATTATTTACTGTTTTAATTTAGCAGATGCCAACATAGAAGGTAACTATGTTGGACAAATGTTTGTAGAGCTTTGAGAAAATATGTTAAAAGCTAGGAAGATCATAAAGGCAACAACATTCGTTTGCTCTGAGATTTAAATAGAGAATAATTGGTTTTTGGCTCACAAAAGTTAAAAAAGCAGAGAAGAGGAAGTGACTCACTAAATTTTTGTGAAATCAAGCTGCAACTTCTGTGAAATTTTGGTGAATGTTTGACCTTGATTCTAACGAGGCTGGATTTAAAAGAGTGTACTCTTCCACACCTGTGACTGAGAAAGCAGCGCATGTCTGGTCTTTAAGAGGTTTGTCTTTAAAAGCTGTACATGTTTTGATAATTCAGTATCTTCACACAATGACTAGCTGCAATATTTATTAAAAAAAGAATGTACACAGCACTACAAACAAACAGTTTATCCTAGATAAAATATTCCAAATAATGCAGAGTTCCGGCCTGACATTTTTTACGGCTTTATGTCAATCTGGTGTACTCTGCGGTTACAATAAAAAGATTTACTTTCATAAAAAAAATCCACTTAAATGCAGTATCAACTTTTACATTACCCTGCATCTCGTTAATTGTCTGATATGTACCACTGCTATAGCTCTTTAACATAGAAATGATAACAATGCTGATGAAACACATGTTACACACATGGACTTGAGGCAGACTGTGTGAGAGGTAATCTGGGACTGCAATGTGTGGGGCAGACAGGCGGCCAGTAATACAGGATAACAGTCTAGTATAGTGAGCTAAAATATGAGGATATATAGTGAGCTAAAATATGAGGATAAGCACTGTTTTAGAAAAGGGCCTGACAAACAACCATAAATGGATAAAAGTAATATGATAGTACATTTCAATTGATCCAGTGTTGTAAGTCTCTTTAACATTTTTTTTTTTATTTGCAATAAATGAAACCTGAAACTGGGTTTTCTGTTAAAATAAATCAAGCCCATTAGTTTTAAAATGCAAGGGACAACTCATTTGGGCACTGCTTCATTTCTTAATGCATTTTAAATACTAAAATTATGTATAAAAATAATTGCTTCACATTATATAAAGAACTTAGCTGTATGTATGCTCTGTCTTCCTTGTTTACTCATTAGTTTACTCATTAGTCATATGGTGTACGACAAGAAGTAAGTACTTTCTTCGAAATACTGCTCCTCATTACTATTTGATCCAAACCATCCACTTGCTCGTGTTGGGTATGTTACACTTTAAATTGCAAAAAAATCACCTAAACAGTACATGTCTCCTGCTTTACTAGATGCATACAAAAAACAGGTTCTATTTATTGTTGCTGGAGCAACACAACATGGGGCATATGCATAAAACTTAGTAGCAGTATGCAGCTGAGATATTCTTTTCTCCTCTGTAGAACTAAAGGAGTCTGCTTTTTAACTGCTGTTCATTCACAGGAACCCAGGAGGGAGTGACTGCCTCAAGCTTTGTTACAGCTTCTCTCCAATAAATCATAACCCCCCTAAGTATCAATCATCAAAGAAGGTGACAAAGGTGTAACATTCTGAATTGTTTATTTGCCATTGGCTGTGTTTCATCCAGTGAAAGTGCATAGGGAAATAATACAATGGACTTTGAAAGATGTTACTCGATTAACATTCTGCACATTCACAGACTTAACTGTTACAGTGCAAATCGACTGGGCCTGCTTAAAGTAGTGACAGGTACAAATGAACAGTAAATCACGCTGACAAAAGAATGCTTCAGGAAAGATGCAATGCTCAGCTCTTTGTGTTCCACTACAGTGTCAATGCTAACTGTCATCTTAGGAGTGCATAGCAATGTGACGATCGTTGTCTGCTTTAGTTATAATTATGTTCAAGTTGTGTCATTTCAAATTGCTATTCATGTTGAGAATTTACAATCAGTAATGCACAAGTCAGATATCATACATTTTAATTTGCCAGATAATCAACTTATATTCACTCTAGGCCTGCTTGAGACCAGACATGACCAGGATTGCTTTACGGATTGTTTGCAATAGCACGTGTCAGGCGGTGGTTTGGGCAGCCCGGGGAGTTGCATGTTGGTGTGAAATTGAATAATGGAATAACAAGCAAGTTATGCCAGGGCACCCGTGAGCTGGGTGTGTTGGGGAGCCTTTCAGCGTTTTAAAAGGCAGCAGTTGGGGTGGAAAAGTCAGTCAGCTGCCTGGAGAAAAACAGCAGGAGAGCGCGGGGAAGCGCTCTGTCTTGGTGTGTACTAAGGCTCTTTTTGGGCTTTTTTTCTTTGTTGTATTAGTTCATTTGGGGGGTTTTTCCCCTTTTTTACGGGCACGTGCTTTTGTGTTTGTGCAGGACTTTGGCAGGGCGGAACGTCGCCTGAGCAGAGAGCCAGGGAGGAGGAAGGTTGTCGACCTCAGACCTGCCGTGGAGAAGCTGACTGCACGAGTACGTGGAGGCTGGCGTCCGGACAGCCAAGGGACTCTGTTTTATTGGGGACACAAGGGTGTTTTTGGGGATTCTTTTTTTGGTAGTTTGTATTTTGATCTTAAGATTTGTTTTGATTTTTGGTATTGCTGCTTGGGGGAGAGACAATTAGCAGCAACTCCTGTTTTGTAATAAGTGTGTGTGTTACGTGCGGCGCACTGGGCGTGTGGAGTCTGGGTCACCTGCGTCTCGGTTCTCCCCCCCCTTCCACTCTCTCTCTCCTGACGCAGGTATCCCGCGGCGCTGAGCCCTGCCTCCTCGTTCCGGATCGGCCAACCAGAAACGGGGCGCCCCGATTTAAAGATGCTGGATTCTTGGGGTGCTCTCTCGCTGTTTTTTGATCCGTCGTGTTCATCATTTTTGCTAACAAACTTGCCTGTACCATGTTTTTTATATTGCATCGTTTATTGACTTCGATTGTGGATCTTGTCTCGGTTTTGGTTGCATTCGGTTGTTGTGGGAGGAGGACAGGTAAGCTGGGGGATCCCCATGTGAGGGTTCACTGTGTTAGGGTTAGGTTAGAGGCGGGTGCCGCTCCTGTGTATTTTTGGTCAAGTTAGTTAGAGTAGGTAGGTTTTTGTTTGGCTCTGCCACCCCTTTTGTTTTTGTATTTAGTTGGATTTGTATAGGTATGTAGGGTTGGTTTTTGTTTTGTTTTGTTCTTTTCTTTGGCACCGTCTGTTGTCCCCCCCCCCCTTTTCCTGTGAATGTTTGTCATTGTATATCGTCTTGTAAATACTGTAAATATGCACTGTCCAAGGGGGGGCTGGTTTTTTCCTTTTGTATTGTGTCCCATACGTACCCCTGGACGCCATTACCCATCTGGGACGTAACAGTGTGTGTGAGGCACTGTGGCAGCCTGTGATCCCCCACCTGGTCAGCCCCTGATTCAGGACCAGCTCACCCTGGCCAGAGGGAGGCGCCAACCGCAACTTGTGAAGGGAATTTGCAGTGTTTGCTTTCTGCCAGAGTGTGAGGGTGTGAGGGGACCACCGTGTGCTGTGGCTTGGAGTGCGTGCCATTACCTGTGGGGGGCGCTATCCTTCGGGAGGGAGGGGCCAAGTTTCTGCCGGGGCCTACAGTGGGAAGAGCAGGCAAAAGGGGGTGACTCCAGGTTGTGCTATCTTTAATTGAATTCCATTGATGTAAGATTTTAACCTCAACTGTAACAATAAAGTTTGGTTTTTGCTACCTACCTGGTCTCACGTTGTGGTGCACTGACAGTGGGCAGTTGGGTGTCTGGGTCCGCTAACCCGTGACACACACAGAATGGTTTTTTCATGTATGGTGTATATTGGAAAAGCTTCCAATGTATGTTTATATACATTGCAAAGAAAGGTATCTGCATTTCTGTTGGATATACATTATATGGACAAAAGTATTCGGACGCCTGACCATTACACCAACAGGGACTGTAATGACATTGTATTCAAATACATATACTTTAATATGGAGTTGGTCCCCCTTTTGCAGCTATAACAGCTTCCACTCTTCTTGGAAGGCTTTCCACAAGATTTTGGAGTGTTTCTGTGGGAATTTGTGCCCATTCATTCTGTAGAGCATTTATGAGGTCAGGCACTGATGTTGGACGAGAAGGCCTGGCTCGCAATCTCCGTTCCAGTTCATCCCAAAGGTGCTCGATAGGGTTGAGATCAGGGCTCTGTGTGGGCCAATCAAGTTCTTCCACACTGAACCCATCAAACCATGTCTTTATAGTCCTTGCTTTGTGCACTGGGGCACAGTCATGTTGGAATAGAAAAGGGCCTTCCCCAAACTGTTGCCACAAAGTTGGAAGTGTAGCATTGTCCAAAATGTCTTGGTATGCTGAAGCATTAAGATTGCCATTCACTGGAGATAAGGGGCCTAGCCAAAACCCTGAAAAACAGGTGTGGCCAAATACTTTTGTCCAAATAGTGTAGCTAATTCCGTATATTAGTCGTGAGGTTTAAACACTCTTATTGTCTAATCAAGTTAAGAACAGAAATTTTCTAAATGCCTAAATGTGATCATTGACAGCAGTTTAACGTAGTATCTAGCTAGCACGTCACATTATTAGTGAGCTGTCACCCTCCACTGTTACATTAACATGTTTATTGATTGATTGATGTAAAAGGAACATCTCCAGTATGATATATTATATAATATATTAGTTCAATGACAACAAAGAAATACATGAGTTGCTTAGGCTTTGCTTATTATCGGACATAGCTAGCTGCTTTCTTGGTACATTCTTAGGTACGTTCATGGTATGTGGTAGGTGTTATTTTATTAATGATAAATGTTCAGCATTACTCTACAACACATTGGACTATTTTGGACAGTGCATTTAAGATTGTAGTGGCAGGGATTATATAAGCTGTATGTAGATATTACACACACAGGAGTAATTATAACTGTGTTGACTGTAATTATTGCTCAGAACATGCTGGGCTGTCTTCAATTATTATCCTCCTACAAAACTGGCAGCAAGATAAAGAATAAGAAATGTATGTGCAGGCATGAGTTTCAGTGCTCCCACCCCCTAGCTGTGGTGTTTTTGTTATTCCCTGTTCATGTGCTTTTGTTTTCCTTGTGTTCTAGCCCTGCCCTGCTCCCCGCCCGGTTCTCCACCTGCCTGATTGTTCATCGCCTTCACCTGCCTGCCTGCACACCTGCTTCCCATGCCCTTGTCAGCCCTGCCCTATATCTTCCCTGCGTGTCCCTGTCCTGTTGCTAGTTCGTAGCAGTGTATTTCTACCTGTTTCGTCCCCGCTGGTTTTCCCGTCTGTTTGCTGTTTCCCATTTTCGACCTGCCCTTTTTTCGACCTGATTGTTGCCTGCTGCTCTGTATTGTTCGCCCGATCTCTCTGCCTGCCCGTTGTTCGACCCTGCCTGTTCCGGTTTACCCGTACCTGGATTTTCCCTCGGACTGCCTCTCCGGTTTTGACCCTGCTTGTGAACTGTTACGAATATCATTAAACTGCCTGGAAACTGACACACTTGTGGTCTGCGACTGAGTCCTTGCCTGAGCCCTGGCAATGAGACAAACTGTGTTTACACAGATAGCCACTTGGCTTAACATTCACCTCTGGTTCCGAATGGTTTAAGTTGCTATCCCTTCCATTGACATGAGCACACGTTTGTGGTATGGCTGTTGAAGCATTCATGGTCCAGCAAGGAAATTCATTCAACAAAAGTACCCAGGTGTCAGAAACTGTCTACTATACCCAATGTTTCAGATTTGATTCCTGCTGTTGTGCTGTGCTTACAGTCCCGAGAAAACTCCATAGCAAATAAAGGTAACACTTTATAATAACTTTCATTAATACACCATTAAAGAACCATTAATAGCTATGAACAAATCATTACTTCATCAGAATTTGAAAATTTACAAATGTTTACAAATGACAGTTCATGTAGTTGCTAATGTATATATTCATATTCATATTTACAAATGATGTACATTATGTTTTCCTGGACCCTTACAACATATCCCTTCATTAATAAATAATTAGTTGTACAAAATTAGTGCATGTTTGCAAATCATTTCAAGGTTACAAGGAACCAGTGACAGATGTCCTTTGAGACACCATAATATTACTTTATTAAACAGGTGTCCGCTCTCAATTGATAGGTAGTAGTACATGTTAATATATGTAGTTCATGTTTTATAAAGCTACTAATAGTGACTTAAGTTTGATGTTTTATCTAATGTGCATATATGATAATATTTTGTGGTTAAACATTTAGATAACACGTGTGTGAAGTTAAAAATCTTGTTAACAAATGTGTGTAAGATATGTAGTCATTAGTTATAGACCTTTTTGCAGTACCTAAACTAAAGCTGAAACTGTTCATAATTAGTTACTACTTCTAAAGGTTTGCAACCTATGAGTAAATATGCATCACACTTTCCTTCACATGTTAATACATTATAAACCGCACAAACATGGTTACATCTATCTTTGCCATAAGTGTTCTCATTACGTACAGTCATATATGACTGACTGGACATCTCCTGAAAGTAATTCATAATTATGAAACATTAATTCATTATGTACCGACCTTTTTGCAGTACCTAATCTAAAGCTGAAAAGGTTCATCATTTGTTAAAGGTTGTAAATGTTTATAACCCATTGGTAAACATTTATCACACATTTACAAATCATGAATGAATCCACACAAGTGAGATGAATAAATGCCCTTTAATGACAAAAAATTTACAAATTTGCTCAACAACAGCGATCTCAACCCCCCAAAGGAAAATTCCACCCTTCGACACAACGTCTTTTGCAATAGTTTTAAAGTGGTTTGTCTTTCATAGCACTGTAATACTCCAATTTATCTTTCTTCAAACACTTAACCAAGGAATAGCAACAAACTTAAAACAACCTTACAGCAGCATATACTCTTTTAAATACATTTAAGCTATAAAGGTGCACATTAAACATTGCCTAGTGGCGTTTCATGAGAGGGAGCAACCTAAGGTCACTTTTGTATTGCTCTATTTTATCTTGTACATCCAGGTCAATTAAAGTAGTTGAACGCTTCTTTGCAAAATCTAGAAGCTTGTCTTTGCGTGTGAAACTACTGGCCAGCTCCTCAAACTTTGGAGGATCAATAACTGCCAACTCAGCAATTGGAGCCATCGTCACAATGGTATTTCTGTCCACCCCCACAGCCTTGTATGCTGACACAAATGATCTGTTCTTCTTGTAGTGTTTCAGCACAGCTTTATACCTCCAAACGTCCTCATCAGGATCTCGAGCTGGAGCAATAAACAAACAAACAAATAAATCCAAAACAGAGTGCATCAGCCAGTCCACCTTTTGTCTTTTCCTGCAAAAGTACATTCATTTGAATATGGCCTATGCACTATATAGAAAGAACAAGAGATTTCGGACCGTGCCGAAAAAAAACTGACCTCAGAGATACATAAAAAGATAAATAGAAAACTTAAAAATACAATAACTGACAAATGTTTGTGAGTTCTACTGCAAGTTTCACTTCTACTGCAGTTGCACTTTTAGGTCCTCACTTTCAAATGCAAATACTTAAGTAAGTGATGGCTTATTATTAAAATTACCTTCTTTGAATTCTGAAATATAAAAATGTATACATTTTGTTTTCATTTCCAGTCATTGGCTTTCGTAATAACTTACAATTGAGTTGTTCGAGTAGTTCATGTTTTTCTTGTATCAATTCAGCAATCTGTGCGGATTTACTTCCACCTTTGCCTTCTCTTTTTCCAGATCCTTTTTTATTTTTGCAGCAGCCAAACTGCCTGTTGGTGATGCACCTGGACCAACACAACCAGAACAATAAGAGGGAGAACGGTTCATATCCCTTTCTTAAAAGAGCGTTTGCGCAGATGTCACGTTTGAATGGCCGAGACGTCAAGTTTGAATGTCTACGGTTTAACAATAAATTACGAGTAGCTAAAAGTAAAGCATCCGAAACATTTTAACCATTTTAAGGGAGTCAATAACACCTTGATATTTCAATACAAAACTTAAATCTACTATCACGCAAATTTGTGCAGGCGAATTGAGTGAAGTTCGCTGTTTTCACTCAATTTGCGAGCAGAAATTTGTATGTGCAAGCAGATTTAATGTTTGTGGGATATGCACAATGCCCGACAATTAGCCAGAAAAACACCATTACAAAATGTTTTGTTAACCACAGAGCGATAGAGCTTCCAGATGGATTGGAATTACCTAGCTAGTTGATGTAATATGAAGAGAATATTTTCAGAGAGATTGTTGGCTAGCTAGCTGGCTATGATCAATCTAATCTCATTTTATCAGGGCTATTGCACTTGGCAGCTAAACTGGCTAGCTAGCTAGCTCTATAGGTAACGTTATTGGTCTTTAAGTGAGAACTTGCGACTTGACAGTAATTCGCGTTGTCAAATCAAAACGTATGCGATTGACGGCTGTCACAAGGGGTTACGAAACAAACCACTCTCATTAAATTTGGATTTGGATGCTTTTTGATTGATTGACATGGGATTACTGTGAGGGGGGTGTTGATTGACCCCCTGGACAATTGCCATGTACCCCAGTTTGAGAAACACTGGTGTAATGAACTAGGTCATGAGATATAACCGTGAAAATCCTTGGCTACCTTGTCATATCATTTTCAAATTCAGGACTAGCTTTTCAGAATAAATGGTGTACAACGTAACTTAGCATGGGCTAATGTTAACGCTAGTTAATGGGCTATATAGCAAGCAGACACCTTTAATAAACACAATAAAATAGCGTAACTGGCTAACTGGCCATTAGCCAGTTAAACCGCTATCGAAACGATGCCTACCTGAAGTGTTTGGCTGTGGTTCCTCTTCAAACCGTCGCTTCTTGGCCTGCTTTGTTGAGTGGGACATTTTGGGCACTAGCTTTGACCGAGTGAAATATTCATTCATTTTTCTCAAACAAGGACAAGCAAAAAAGCACCTAAACGCCCCAACTGCTAACAGCGATGCACTTTGGCGCTAGAGTTATCTTATTGGTTCATCAGTGTGATGCTTTGTCCAATGATATAGTCCACAAGTTCAGCGCCAATTTCAACCAAAATCATTTAGTGCAGAGGCAACATGCCGGGTTTAGTGCTTGAGTTTAAGAAGTTGATTGAAAGAGGAAGATCAAAGAAACAACATTTAAAGTTGATAAAGTGGCTTCAGAAGAATGGCTTATTACGAAAAAAAGATGAAATGCAACATCTGTGGCCACAAAATGAAGTTGCAAAAGAGGAAGTGTATCGACTGTTATGCATGGTAAGGTAACATTTAGGGCAAATTTAAAAATAAGTAGTTATGAATGATAGCCATAGTTTGTTTTGATGTCCTATTTTAGGTGTCATTATCCTATATGATAGGCTACCTTGAATCTTAATATTAAATGTACTTTTGGATGTAAAATTACTTGACATGAAAAACTATTAATATTATTATAACTACAAATCAGTACAACATTTTGCTGTGGTTAAATGAAATTAAAACAGTCGCTAGCTAGACCTTTGTTTAAAGCTGGTTCATGGGTTAATGGAGTAGCCTTAATAAAGATAACATCGAAATGAAAATGTAAATGAAATAAATAGAATCTGTAACTTTACATATGTACATTATTCATTAATTCCTTTAATCATTCATTCATTCATTCTCACAGGATTTGTCAGCAGGCATCCCATAGGAACCAGAGCAGTACAAAATCAATTAGGCACCATATTCAGCCATTCAAGAATTTCCCTCTTTGAGTGGATGAAATTCATTTACAGGTTAGAACTGCAACAGAATACAGGCCTTCGATTTTTGTGCTTTCAATGAAACTATACTGTAAAGGATCACAATAATGCTCTTGTATTGCAACCAAAGGGAAATGATTTGACCATAGTCTTACCCCCCTTACACTTTTAAAAGTTAAGTCCTGCCAGGTCCCATGATAGAGAGTTCTATATTGCATGATGTGTTGCAAGGTTTTCACAGGGTTTGAGATTGAGGTAAGTGGACATGATGGCAGATGGCATTGCAGGGAGTTCTGCTACTTTGTCAAAGATGGCGAAGAAAACAAGAGAGGTTTGCATTGCAGCAATGGATAGACTGAGACGACGAAAGGGCAAGCATCTTGGAGGACCTAGAGAGTTTGTCGTGATTGATGAGAGCCATTTTAGACACAAGAGAAAGGTATGAGTTGTTTTGTTTTGCTACAACACAAGTAATAATGCAACTGTTTTATTTTTACACTTTATTGTTCTTTTAGTCATTATCTCCTTCCAAGGATCTGTTTTTGGGTACACCTGGATCACTGACTGACCTTTTTCATAAGTATTCACTGTATATAATGGTTAACTTATCATTTCACTCCCCTGAATAATTACTTTATGATAGATGGTGGGAAATAGAATATTCTTAGTCCCTTTGCTGTCAAATAAATATTCTTTGTAAATTTAGTGTGATATTTACACTAAATGTGGATTCACATGTATGCTTTTTACAGTATGGGAGAGGACACATGGCAGGTGGGTGGAAAAGGAGAAAATGGGTGTTTGGCATGCTGGGAGTAGGAAAACAAGGGGGAAAGGCAGGCAAACCAGTCCTTTGAAAGAAGATCAAGAGCTCACCTCGTACCACTCATCGCCCACCATGTGAGGGGCAGAACATCAGTGATAAGTGATGAGTGGAGGGGCTATCAAGGGGCTCTGCCACGTCTAGGATACAATCATTTCACTGTAAACCACAGTGTCTGCTACGTAGACCCCAGAACTTGTGCCCATACTCAGCATATTGAGAGGGCATGGCGCACATATAAGGAAAATGTGTGGAGGCTGAGGGGTAACAGATCTGTGGGGTTACTAGAGGACCACCTTAATGTAATAGAGTGGAATGAATGGCTAGCGAAAAATCACAAAAATGGAGCACTGGGAAGACTATTTCATGATATTTCAAAAAAATACAAATAGTTGACTTGACTTGATCTGCTTAAATTTGAGGAGCTGGCCAGCAGTTTCACATGCAAAGAATAGCTTTGATTTTTCTAAGACGTGCTCAACTACTTTAATTCAAGGGGATGTACAAGATAAAATAGAACAATACAAAGATGAGGTTGCTCCCTCTCATGAAATGCCACTAGGCAACGTTTCATGTGCACCTTTATATCTTAAATTTATTTAAAAGAGTATATGCTGCTGTAAGGTTGTTTTAAGTTTGTTGCTATTCCTTGGTTAAGTGTTTGAAGAAAGATAAATTGGAGCATTACAGTGCTATGAAAGACAAACCACTTTAAAACTATTGCAAAAGACGTTGTGTCGAAGGGTGGAATTTTCCTTTGGGGGGTTGAGATCGCTGTTGTTGAGCAAATTTGTAAATTTTTTGTCATTAAAGGGCATTTATTCATCTCACTTGTGTGGATTCATTCATGATTTGTAAATGTGTGATAAATGTTTACCAATGGGTTATAAACATTTACAACCTTTAACAAATGATGAACCTTTTCAGCTTTAGATTAGGTACTGCAAAAAGGTCTGTACATAATGAATTAATGTTTCATAATTATGAATTACTTTCAGGAGATGTCCAGTCAGTCATATATGACTGTACGTAATGAGAACACTTATGGCAAAGATAGATGTAACCATGTTTACGCGGTTGATAATGTATTAACATGTGAAGGGAAGTGTGATGCATATTTACTCATAGGTTGCAAACCTTTAGAAGTAGTAACTAAATTCAGCTTTAGTTTAGGTACTGCAAAAAGGTCTATAACTAATAACTACATATCTTACACACATTTGTTAACAAGATTTTTAACTTCACACACATGTTATCTAAATATTTAACCACAAAATATCATCATATATGCACATTAGATAAAACATAAAACTTAAGTCACTATTAGTAGCTTTATGAAACATGAACTACATATATTAACATGTACTACTACCCATCAATTGAGAGCGGACACCTGTTTAATAAAGTAGTATTATGATGTCTCAAAGGACATCTGTCACTGGTTCCCTGTAACCTTGAAATGATTTGCAAACATGCACTAATTTTGTACAACTAATTATTTATTAATGAAGGGATATGTTGTAAGGGTCCAGGAAAACATAATGTACATCATTTGTAAATATGAATATACACATTAGCAACTACATGAACTGTCATTTGTAAACATTTGTAAATTTTCAAAATCTGATGAAGTAATGATTTGTTCATAGCTATTAATGGTTTGTTAATGGTGCATTAATGAAAGTTATTATAAAGTGTTACCCAAATAAAATATGGAATATGAATGACTGCTGTTTCCTCAATGAGTATGCGTGCAGGTTTCTGACTTTACTCTATTTTCGTCCAGGGGCAAACTGAACAATTGCCTTTAACAGACAGATGGCTTGTCAGAGGTATCAAGCAGGTCTTTGGCAGCATGTAGGTGTCACAAAGGGATGAACTGGGTGAAGGTACCCTTCACTGCAGGAGCTAAACCTGTTGTCAGATAACTACTGTATGGCACACATGTAAAGGTCTCTCTTCCTTGGATGGGAGTATATTGGAACAATGCCTCTGCCAAGCAGAGCTAATTTTTAATTAAAGGATTTCTATGAACAGCTCTCCCGAGGAGCACCAGTTTCAAATTGCTGCCCCAGTCCTCTCTGGGACAGCTGACTATAAAAGAACCCACCACCTCCCTTTTCTTCTTATCTTGTCTTAATTAGCTCTAAGCTCTGCCCAGTCATAAGTGATCCCTGAGCACCCTAAAAACTTTCAAAAGGATTCAGGTATAGATCAAACGATAAAATCACATTCAGTATACCGATGAAATGGACTGAAAGAAATAGATACACCTCCACTGGGCAGGCAGCAAATCCACTAATGCTAATGAAAATGAAGGATTTCAAGTAATGCCTATTGCAGCAGGGAATGTGGGCTGGAAACGGTGAATGAAGGATCCTGAGATTCAGAGAGAATCTTGGGAAGTGTTTGTCTCCCTGAGAGCATTGTCTATACCTATAGAGGCAGAATAGAGCACTGTAGCCCTGATGTACAAAGGCCCTTAAGAAGAAAAATTGAACAAAGCCCCCTAAAAAAGCAGAGTGACCTTTTATGTACATTACATCCTATTACATTAAATTACAGTACATTAATTTAGCAGACATTCTTATCCAGAACGACTTCCAGCACAGAAAAAAAGTATCTGTTGTTAAAATGTAGCTGGTCTTGTGCTTGTAAAATATTACCTAATACCTCCAGGCACTGTACAGTGATTTAGTGTGCTTCTGTGTAGTGTTTGAAACTGAAGGCACCTGTTGTGTATCTATACTGTTTGTAAAGCTGAATATCTCTGCCTTTCAGCCAGAGAAGTTAATTGATTCCTGCTTCCTGTATACTGTATTTATCACCTTTAATTATGTAACTAGACAAATGAACTGAGTCAGGGTAGGGATGATATCTTTCAAGACAAAATGGATGCACCAGTCTCACACATCAAAGTATCTTTTATGAAGAAAATGTACTTTCTAGTGCTAGTGAGTCATTGGTTCTGTTGAAAATAAAATGAAGCAAATATGTTTGCTTTGCTGTTGTTGATGTCATAACACACACTAGTAGTCATACTGTTGTTTAATTTTGAACCAGCTGTCAGTGAAAACTGGCGAAATTCAACATCAAATATCCCAGCCATTTCATCATATTTTCTTCAGATAATTAACACACCAATGCTGACCATGACAAGCAACAAATTGTGACCAGGATTGCAAAACTCATGTGACATTAATGATCATTAGGTGGGAGGGTGGAGTGGCCAATAGGTAACAGGCTATGAGAAGCCATGTAGGACAAAAAACATTGGAATATTTGTACATACATACTTAATTTCCATACACACCCCACTGAAATGGTCAGTTTTCACCCTGGAAATCCTCTCTCTCCACACTGAAAATCATTTTCCCCACTGAAAATGGACTCTCTCCCCCTTGAAAACAATCTCTCCCCCCACTGAAAATCATTGCTTTCTTCCACTGAAAACAGTTTCTCCCGCACTGAAAATCATCTCTACCTCTTCCACTAAAAATGGTCTCTCTCCCCTACTGAAAATTCTCTCTACCCCAATGAAACTCGTATAGTTACTACAGGACTCGCACAACTCAAGAGATTCGATTTTCAGATTTCCAGTGGGAGAAGCGCGATTTTCAGTGTGGTGAGAGACAATTTTCAGTGCACCTGGAAGCCTGTTCATTGTACAAGGAAGTTCAGTGCACCCGGAAGTCTGTTGTATAAGGAAGGTAAAAAGAGGCCGACTTTTAGCACAAACTTTCAGCGCGATAACAGCTTCAGGTTTCTCAGGATGCGCAAGTTCCTGGTTTCATTTTTTTTTATTACCTGCCACCAAACGTTATTCGTTACTACAAACACTGACAATGTAGTCAATATTTTATTAAGCATCCTACGGTGTCTTCGAGGGATTCAAGCAAACCCGCCCGTTATGTATTTCGAAGAACTTGGGGCCCATGCCAGAACAGTCCTTTCCATCACAAATATTGTCCGTCAGAATGAAGGCTTGGAGGCAAGAGAATGTACATTTTTATTAGAACATTTATGTCAGCACCTATTTGTAATTCTGCAACATTATGAGGACCAGACAAGAGAAAGTGACACAACAGTCATTTGTACCTACTGCTAACACAGGAACACCTGGTCGCCCACGCTATGACTTGACAGCGGAACAGATTAATGTATGTTTGGCTCAAGGATTTAATTGGCAAGGTTTTGCTTCCCTTTTTCGGATTGATCGCCGTACTTTGTTACGCCATCGACAACGTTTGCATGTACAATCACTCCTTTACACTCAACTCTCTAACGAGAACCTTATGTCAATCATAAGACGCGTTTTGGAGAACACTCCCAACGCAGGTGAGACATATGTGTGGGGCAGCCTGCACTCCATGGGGATTCGCGTCCAGCGCTGGAGAGTTCGTGAAGCCCTACATGCTATAGACCCAGTTGGACCATGTGTGCATCACAGGCAGGTAATTCGTTGCAGGATCTACAGCATTAGGGGGTCATATGAGTTATGATTTGCTGATTACTATTATTATTATTATTAATATTATTAATTATTATTATACTAGACCCTTTGTGGCTGCCATTCACAATGATACCAAGCTGATAGGCTATTTAATGATGAACTCAGTACAGGAGTATCACTATGTCTTGCCATCTTTATTCACAGGCACACAGACGGAAATCATAAACTAATCAACTGGAGAATGGTTTTCCACGGATGTGTTGATGGGTACAGCCATACCATTATATACTTAGAATGTCTGACAAACAATAGGGCATCCAGTGTGCTAACTCTGTTTCAGGAGGGAGTGTCTAAACTTCGGGTTGCCATCAAGAGTTCGATGTGATCGCGGAACGGAGAATGTGGAGGTTGCTCGTTTCATGCTGAGTAGGAGAGGATTACGTAGGAGAAGCGTTATCGTTGGCCACAGCGTGCACAACCAACGAGTAGAAAGACTCTGGGCCAAGTTGAATCGCGTTGTTTCCTATTTCTGCGTAGAGCTGTTTACGTTTATGGAAAACCACAACATTCTTGATTCCTTGTCAGAGTTGCACGTGTTTGCACTACACTACATACTACTTACCACGTATCCAAAGAGCGGTAAGGGAATTCTGTAATCAATGGAATAATCATGGGCTGTCTACTGAGAACTACATGACACCACTGCAGTTGTGGCTCAGAGGAGTCATTGGTCATATCGGACAGAATGTCACAGGTGTCAACAGTGTGTTAGACCCTTTCGACCCGCCGGACAGTCTTAGAGATGACGCTGCAACATTGAGCGATCTCCAACTGAACAGCATAGCAGTTCCTGACAATGGTTTTCATGTGGACGACTCTACAAAATTGGAGATATGTCAAACAATTAATCCTTTAAACGAATATGGAAACTCTGGGATTAACCTTTTCGTGGCCTTAGTAAATTTCTTGTTAACTAGACATTCCATTGAATAGAGTACCTTGTTTGAAATGTTTTTTTTTCCATGTTGTCTTATCACACACTATAGTAAAACAATTTTCAAATTCAAACAAACCTTTTGACAAGTTACAACCATTGTGTCAAAGCGTTAATACTAGCGTTTACATAAAATATATAGCCTTAATTTAGTTTCAACTGCATGATGTTAAATATGAGTATTAGACATAGTATTAATATGAGAGAATGATTCCAAGAAAATAAACAGTTTTAATTTCATTTTTTCTACAGTTGAACATACACTTGTAATATTTAAAGTGCAATACTTTTAAGTGCATGTCTATTACTGTCACGATCCAGGCAAGGACTCAGTCGCAAACCACAGGTTTATTGAACACAGGCAGGATCGTAGAACGAAAAACAGGCAGGGTCAAAACCAGAGAGACAGTCCGAGGGCAATCCAGGTTCAGGGAGACAGGAGCAGGCAGGGTCGAAACCGGGCAGGCAGAATCAATCAGGCGATTAGGGCAGAAACGGCAGGCAGGAATCAGGAATAAACAAGAGAACAGGTCAGAAGACAAAAGTGAACAGACAAAGAAACGGCGGGGACGAAACAGGTGTACACACGCTGCTACGAACTAGCAACAAGACAGGGACACACGGGGAAGATATAGAGCAGGGCTAATGAGGGCATGGGAAGCAAGTGTGTAGCAATCAGGCCGTGGGAGATCAGGCGGGGAGCGAGGCAGGGCTAGAACACAAGGAAAACAAAAGCACATGGACAGGAAAAACAAAAACACCACACCTAAGGAGGCGGAGCACTGACAGTTAGACTTAAAACACACCAGAGCAAACACTGAAAGCCCTAAAGTCAGGCATTTGAAGTACTGAAAAGTTCTAGAAGAACTAGAAGGCCTGTGTGTATGAAATACTAACATGTTTTAACATTTTTAGAAAGTGAGAACCTGAATAAAGCATACATAAAAGTGTATTTCTTCCCAGGTGCTTAATAATGCAATAAAGTGTATTTCTATAAAAGCACCCTAATATGCCAACAACAGCTATTTCTTTCAAGTGTTCAACTTAAGAATTTGCCTTCAGCAAAACATGGAAAGATTAAAACAGAAACAGACATTTGCAACCATTAACATTTTCTAAGCCATCCCAAATCCCTGAGTATTCTGAATTGCAAAGTTCATTGACGTTTTAAATTCCTCATACTGTTTGTATATGGGCAAATGTAGGCAGTTGATGCATGTATTGGCCATCGGATATTTGCCTCCGTTGTGGAGAAATTCCACTGATGGCTGAGGAGAGAAACCAATGGGTGGCACAAAATTTGACCCTGTTACAAAAGTCAGCACATCCTGCAGTGTTGTGGCCCCTGATTCCTCTGATTGGAGAAAAAAGAAACACAGACAGACATGTACACTTCAGTATCTACTACTCCAATGACAGACAGTTACACTCCTGATGACTCTTGGAATGCTTCTGATCCAATCAGAAATTATTGTGGCAAGATTACAGAGAAATTAAATTATCAGCAATAAAGCCCACATTCCACTCCTGTCTTGAGAATCCCTGAAAACAAAACAATGTACCCACCTTCTGCATCTTGCAAGAAGTCTCTCCAGAAGGCCACAACCTTGTTCTCATCCGATCTCTTGTTGCTCCCCATCTCTGACCATCTTATTTGAAGTAGCTCATCCATGGTGTCAGCTGTGAGATTACTTGGACTGTAACAGAGAACTGAGCGAAAAGTTTCAGGATGCAACTTGATCTTCTGAAGGACACCAAGCATCTTTAATCCATCCCTGAATCTAAATACCGTTTTCTGAGAAGAAAAAAAAATACTTTCATTGTGGTGCTACTTATGAGACTAGAAGAGAAAAGCTAATTGTAGCAGCAACAGTAACAGTAGTACAACACCAGCAAACACAGAAGAATTGATGTTAGAGCAAAAGTAATGTGTACATTTACACAACGCAACATTTACACAGCACTACCATTATCAATTTGCATGGTTAGCGGCAAAGTAGGAAATAGGAATCCATACTGCTCCATGCAGATGGTGTGAAGCTGGTGTAAGGGATTAAAAACTTTAAATTAAAAAAAAGATTAAAAAAATTAAAAACACAAAGCCTATGGCCATTAAGGTGCCAAGACAGGAAATGATTCAAATGTGACCAGTGGATCTGGTTATACCAGGCTATTCCACTGCATTATATTTATACGCTCAACAAACATACCTTTCAAAGGGTACCTTTTCAATGTATTACTTGAAACATTGAAATATCTTCAAGTAGTTGACCCTTGTCGGCAAGAGAAGTAAGGCTCTTCAGGCAGCCAGCACCTCAATTCTGAGCTGACAAAACTCAGCCATGATATTATGGGATAACCCAGGAAAGAAAAGTACTGCATGGAAAATATTACTTCTGATGGAGGGCAACTACTACACATTATTGTTCCTCTATATACAGTATACACTATTCTACATTCAGCAAAGACAATTACAACAAAGCAATTGTAAAGTTAATGCAATCATAATTAATAATCCTTCAGAAAAACATTTCCAACAAACCAGTTCCAGCTTTTGACGTAAATCAAAATCCGCAATGTCTTCTAGGACTGGCTTGCTTCTTTCAGGGCCTTCTGCGATGCAACTGAACTGTATGTTTGACAAGAAGCAAGGGGGCGGACCTCCGTGGACCAGACAGACGGCTATTGCTGTACCAGCAACATAATATACATCCTCACGCACAACTAGATAAGACCAAAACCAGTTTGTCAGCAATTAAGGCCAGTCAATGTGTAGCCCAAAGTTACACAGCATTAATATCTCATAAAGGTATACACACCTATACAATCCAGAGCCGAGTTGAGATATCCTTCCTGTCCCTCAAACATGTCGGACTGTGACAGTGCCTCCATTAGCAATCTGAGGAATTCCCGTCTCGGCCCTTCAACATCTATCGCCTCTTCACTTGTGCCCTTGTCGTCAGAGAACTTAATGACCATGGTATTGTTGGGACTGTAGAACAGCCTTCTGAACCCACGGATGGCACCATCCAGCACATTTGATCAATTGATATTGAATTTGCTGGTGTTCTTGCAACTAATTTTCGCTGCAAGCTCTTCCAAGATGTGAGCAATTGGTATATCATTTTTTGGGCATCTACAAATGAGTTTTGAGAAAAGTTATTATTAGATGTTTTCATACTACTACTATGACAACATCCCGTGGTACACCACAATACCAAACATACACAAGTCATAAAATAACAATTTATTGAAATTGCCTACAATTTCTGCCAATTGTTAATTAGGATCAGTAACAATAAAAACTCAATATGGATTTTTCCTGCGGCACACCACACACCAGGGTGTTGCGCCACACAGGTTGGGAACACTTTGTTAAGTCATTTTAACAGGAATTTTGTAAAAAGCTATTTCTAAAATGTGTACTACAGATGATATTTACACTGATTGCTATTTTAATTTCATTAGCATTTCTATTTTGTTTTGTTCAACTGAAGTATGCAAGCAAAGACTGGGTTTCAACATAACACAATTACAGGTGCTCTTCCATGCTAGCAACAACTGCAGTATACAAATCCTCCTCTTCTTCATTAGTCATTAATGAGACTTATGTAGGTGCCGTAATTGCTTCTTGCTTGGCCAGATGTAGATGACTTTGTTGAATCTTCTGTGCACAAATGGCAATGGGGCGGGGTCTCTGTGTGGGAGACGGTGAGATGGGGCGGGGTCTCTATGTGGGAGACGGGATGGGGGGGTCTCCATTTCTTCTTCACTGTCACTCTCACTGGTCTCACCATTTATAGACTTGCAGAAGAAAACACCAACTGTTACTGAAAGAGGCTTAGGCATACAATTAAAAACTACTCAGACCAACAACAGAACACAATTATGATACTAAAAATACAAAATCTAAACTGTTGTAAAACCAGGCCTGCCTATGATAGGTGGGTAGTTTTGCAATCAGGGTAAGTGCTTTGTCTCACGTGGCCTAAAAATTAAAGTTTGAAATTAGGGATGAATTTCCACAGACATACCAGTGTATGCAAATGCAACAGGTTTGATGTAGTAATTGTAGTAGATAGATGAACGGATATAGACAGACTGATAGATGGATGGATGGTGGATGGATGTGCATACATGGATACATGGATGAATAGATGGATTGATGTGGAGAGATGGATGAGTGGATGGATGTAGACAGACAGATAGATATGGTTGGATGTACATAGATAGATGTGGGTAGATGGCAGAAGGATAGATGGATGATGTAAATACATGATAAATGGGTGGCTGGATGGATACAGAGAGGTGAAAAGATGGATAGGTGTATGAGTGTATGGATGTGTAGAAAGATAGCAAAATGGTTAGATGTTGACAGAGGGATGGATGATATATGGATACATGGCTCGATGTAGCTGGATGGATATAGTTAAATGGTGGATGTAGATAGATGGATAAATGGTTGCATGTAGATAGATGTAGATGGATGTGGGTAGATAGATGGATGATAGATTGATGCATGGATGGATGAGTGGTTGGATGCAACTAGTTGGATGAATTTAGGTAGATGGGATAGATAAATAGTTGGATATAGATGGATGGAAATGGATTATGTAGACATATTACAGATAGATAAATGATAGATAGATGAATTTATGGATGAATGGATTGATGTAGATAGATGGAGCGATGGATCAATGGACAGATGGGTGGATGAGCCAATGTCAATATAGAGTCAATATAATCACATAGCTTGAGGTACTCTAACATGTCGTCATAGTGCCAAGCGCTTACTCTGATCATGAAACTATTCATGTATGCTTTTCAATGCATCAGGCTCACCTCAAGTAACTCTGATGGCCTTATGTACAAGCTGGCCCTCTGGAAGACTCTCTGAATAAGGGTACCATCCAGCTGCTGCCCTTTGCACACAGATGGGGCAACAAGCTTATTGCCACATGGCATTAGGATTTGCAAACTGAAAAAGGAAAAAGGTTTGTGAACATTATCATTATAAGAAGAACTAATTACGTCAAAGTTCTGCAGTGTTTAATTATCATCGCATCCTCCTCCTCGCTAACGTTATTTTTTAAATTAATGTGTGATTTGAGACATATCTGCAAAGAGAACATAGGCTACACTAATAGGATGTAACGTTAAATAAAATCTTCTAGAAGCTGGATGTGCTTAGTTGTAAAAGAGATAATTCACACCTGTTTCAATACCAAAACATGTTTGTAATGAGACCCTGGGTTTAAGTGATACAGACTGCCTGCATGCCAGCCTGGCTAACGTAAGCTAACGTACACAGCTATGTTACTGGCTAGCTATATAACTGACATGCATCTCCGGATGCCAATGCTATCAGCTCCAAATGGAAAATTCCACAGGTTTAAATACATTTCAGTCCAGTCGGTTGAACCTACCTTACATTATCTGGAAGAATGGTGTGGAAGGCTTCACGAATCTTCATCATGACAGTCGCATAGTTCCATGATTTATCAAATTCGAACACATTTAAAATGAAACCTCTCTCATGCAGTCTTCTTTTGGTGTCTTGGCGAACAACAAACTTTGCTCTGGGGCTTGGAAGAAGGATTACATCCTTATAAAAGGATCGGTGGTGCGGCTGTGGTCTTGCTCTACAAACAAAAAAAAACACTCACCCATGCAAATTTGACTAACTAATAATGTAACAATAAACGCTTATGTTAAGATCTGGTTAAATAATTTAGGTTGAACGAAATCTTCTTACCTTTTTTTCCCTTTCCCCCAAGTACTGAACTGCCTAGCCTGAAACTGTGGAGCAATGCTAGTAGCTCCTGGTCGCACCAGCACTGAGGTGCTGGTTTGCTGAAGAGGCCAGAATAAATCTCCAACCTCAGCATTTATCGAATTCACTGGGGACGACGACGTGGCAATTGCATTTGCCATGCACGTTGTCAGTTCTGGTGAAACCAAGAGGTTCCTTATTATATTGAAAGTCTCTTCCACACGGCCACTAATATTAGCATCTGTAACAGAAATGATGTGGTCTTCCAAAAGGGCGGGATGTGAACAGACTTCCGGGTGCACTGAACTTCCTTGTACAATGAACAGGCTTCCAGGTGCACTGAAAATTGTGTCTCACCACACTGAAAATCGCGCTTCTCCCACTGGAAATCTGAAAATTGAATCTCTTGAGTTGTGCAAGTCCTGTAGTAACTATACGAGTTTCATTGGGGGAGAGAGAATTTTCAGTAGGGGAGAGAGACCATTTTCAGTGGAAGAGGTAGAGATGATTTTCAGTGCGGGAGAAACTGTTTTCAGTGGAAGAAAGCAATGATTTTCAGTGGGGGGAGAGATTGTTTTCAAGGGGGAGAGAGACCATTTTCAGTGGGGAAAATGATTTTCAGTGGGGAGAGAGAGGATTTCCAGGGCGAAAAGTGACCATTTCAGTGAGGTGTGTATGGAAATTAAGTATGTACAAATGTTCCAATGTTTTTTGACCTACACGGCCTCCCATAACAGGCGCGTGCCTTTAGTTCCGCAAATCCCATCCACTCATGTTTGTTTCTCGTCTTGCTGCCGTTTGGAAGGATTCATTTCACACGGTATGCTCGTTTGTCGTATTACCCTTTATTTTGTACGGCAATTGTAGATTACTCTTCAGACAAGCCTCTCCTACGGTGTACACCGCAACCTTTTAGCAGAAGAGCCAAAGGCGTAGGTTTAATGTATCATCTCATGTTTTAGCCACAAAATACTTACTTGGTTAGTATTTTAAATACCACGACATACCGTACCCTGAGAATTTACCAGTGTCTGTCTGTTTTCGAATTCAACAAGTACGTATTGCATGCCTGATTACTTTAGCTGAGAAATTTATTATGCAAGGTAATTTTACATGCATTACAGGTCTATCGCTACCCAGCTCGGGGCGCTCTAATTTAATGTGCTCATTGTTTTACTCTTGAAGCGTTTTGGTTTTTTTTTTGTAGTGAATGTCTACCCGCCTGGTACACCGCAAAAGGCAGACAGGTATTTGCACAATTCGTTAATCGCTTGTTTTAATTGTGCGTTATTTTTGTGGGGGTTTGTTTGTTTTTAGTGTGGGCTGTTAATACGTTTTCTTGGAATGATGGTAGCCATTGGTAGAGTTTGGCTGTACTTCTCCACAAGGTATGGGATGCTGATTGAACAAATTACTCGGCTGCCCAATGAATTGAGTGAGGTATTAGGTAGTCCCTAATTATATCCTGTCATTACAGGGCCTACTACAGCTCTGGGCCATTGTGGGACATGTAGCCACTGTTTTCCCATACACTACTGATAGCGTAGGGACAACTTGAGCTCCATTCTCCTCTTCTAGACTGCTGCTAGCCTCCTCTATCCACATTTTGGACTGATAGCCCCTGACTCCATAGGGTATGTGTTGGTATGACTGGACTATCTTGTTTTTTTTTTTGTTTTTTGAGGTATTATTTTTGGTTTTGTTTTAGAGTGTGTATGTGATTGAGTTGGGCTGGCCATCCCTTCTTTTTACTCTAGGCTTATTTACTGGGAGGCTGTAACCTTATTCTCTGGGGTCCCCCCTCCCCTTTCCTTAAACTTGTATTTGGGTACCTCGTTAGTGCACTGCATGTATGTTGTGAATCATTTTGACACCACATGAGAGTGCTGATCATCCAGCCTTGCTGTGTTCCAGAGTGTGTGACATTCTTATTGTGTTTGCTGTGTGTACTCCTAGGGTGCACCCCAATGTAAGTTTGGCCTATGCCTCCCCCTCCCCTAGCGATTGTATTTAGCGCTGCAACTCATTTATGTATTTTTGGTTTTCTTTGGTTTAGTGGTTTGGTCTTCATTATAAATTCAACAGAGGGGACAGCTACACTCCTCTGGACCTCTTCAAGTTGTTCTTTTCAGAGGATGTTGTGGAAACCCTCTGCCTGAACTCTCAACTATCTCTATTGACTGTTTATGAGCACATCTTAGAATATCCATAGGACAAATCACAAATCTCATAATAAATGAATTTTAAAGATGATAGAATTTCTAGTGGGGGTGGGGTTGTGGGAAGATGGTAAAAGACATGACTCACAAAAGGCCCGTTTTTGTGGTTTCTTCTTCTGAACTGGAGCAGTAGACCTAAAATATCTGTAATTCATTAAAACTCCATACCTGGTCAGTATGCTTCTTGGTGGCAAAGATGTAAATTTCATTGGGTATCTTAAATGGGAGGATGAGGAAATAAAATTGCACACTTCCCCTAATGACACTAAACTACATTTAAGTGATTGTACTGATTGTTCTGGTAATGCAAAAGGAAGAAATGGAGGAGTTGACCAAAAATAAGTGACAGTCATTTTGTGAAGAACTCTCCATTAAAGATCTACCATTTTTGTCACAATCAATCAAAAAACATAATTGCTATAAGACCATCACCCTTTTCAACAACTCTGGAAGCTTGGTGGAAAATCAATAAGATCACCAACCACCCACTTAATCCCTGTAAACTCACACCAGTTTGGAACAACTTGGATTTCTTAAGACCACCTTCATAAAGGAAATGGAAAAGTGGAAAAAATGGAGAGGTACAGGAATCACCCACATACACCACCTATATGAAAATGATAAATTCTTAACCATCTATGAACTAACGCAGGAATATGACATCACCCAAGAAAACTTTTTACAGTATCTCCAAATTAAGAAAACACTTAAAAATAAAATACAACTATCCAACAATAATTGGCAACCACCGCCATTAATAGAAAACATAGTATCCATTTCAACATCTAAGAAACCTTTATCTAAACTATATAAAGTCATATCATCACCAAAAGAAAAAACACTATCCATCACAATTACAGACTGGGAAAAAGATTTAACAATCAAGACTGATCTCAATTTCTGGAAACAAATACGTAGCAACATCTACTCCATGATGAACAACTCCCAACTACAGCTAATCCAGTATCCAAGATTATGCACAGAACACACATCACCAATCGCAGAATGCACCTCATGGGCTTCACTGATACAGATGTCTGCCCACAATGCACCCTCAACACAACACAGATTGTTATTATCTCTATTACTCTTTTTGGCAATGCACACCAACCCAAAATTTCTGGAAAACTGTAACAGTTGAACTCTTCAAATTTCCCCCGTCACATTCCACTGTCCCCATCTCTTTGCCTTCTAGGAGGCACACCCTCCTAGAATACACTCGCACACCCATCAGTCATCTTCCCAAATATCACAAGACCATACTCATCACCTTGACCATAGCAAAAAAAAAATAATAATACTCCTTAACTTAACTGGAACTACGGGCACAAACTCTCAATGTTGCAATGGCTTAATCTGTTAATAGACTATCTCTCAATGGAAAGAATCACAGCTAAAAACAATAAACAATTGAAACAATTCAGTGATACCTGGGAACCCATCCTTGTAAGTCTCAACTTGCAGACAAATTGACTCCCCGGCATTCCTTTCTTTCCTTCCTTATTTATTTATTTATGTTATCCATTACCAATACTCATCTGCTGTCATTATTATTATTATTATTATTATTATTGTTGTTGTTGTTGTGGTTATTAATAATGCTGTTATTACTCTCATCACGTACGATTATTTACCATTGTAACTATTATTATTATTATTATTATTATTATTATTATGATTGAAGATTATTAGACCCAGTGATGTTTTGTGTTGTATGTTGTGTTTGTATGTATGTTTATCTATCAATAAAAAAAAATTAACAATGAGGTTAATTTCATTTTACAATTACAATATGTTTGTGTACAATGAGATGATTGTTTGATAGGAGTCAAACAATATGCAGCAAAGAATGCTTTGATCATGAGGCTGTGTTGTAGAGCACTACCCAGCCCTGCCCAATACCCACTGTCCACACATGAAATGCTTCTCCAGCTTTACAAAAAAAACAACAACACAAAGCACCTATGACTGTCAGCAACTGAAATCAAGCTGTCTTGGGGTTATGGTATGATGCACAGCGAACATCAGTGTTTTAGGGTATCACTTGTCCTCTCAGATTGGGAACACACTTGAATATTGTAGCAATATAATGTACAATATATATTGGATGTAAACATTAATGCACCAGTATACTTCATATACATATTGTATCCATCAATACCCATACAACTATAGACACAAAGCAAAACAACTGTAGAATAAATGTTCTTATTATTTGTTCTACAATAACAGAATTATATGTACTTTTGTTACCATAGTGGCATCTGTCTGTATGCCTCTCCCATGAATTCAATAAATGTATATTTTTTTTACATAACAAGCCAGCACGAATCCACACACCTGCCAAATGGTATAGCCCCTGTCATGCTTTGATTAAAGAGAAAAATACAAAATGCAATATACTAGAGAACAAGAGGATGTCGACACTAAACCACTGAGAGAAGATTTTATCTGCTGATTTTTGAAGAAGAATATGGCAGGCTCCCACGCTTTGATGAACTGCAAAGATGAAGAATCAATGTGGTTAGCAAGGCAAACACCAAGCAATTCTTTGCATCCTTCAAAAGAAGTGCACAACATTAAAATTTCATCTTAGATGGAGGAAAAACAAATGGCAAGTGTCAGATACAAGAGAAGAGTTATAGAATCAAACTCTGCGTTTCAACTTTGTTCATAACATGAGACTGCATAAAGCAGCAATTGGAGCCGTGTAAACAATAATGAAAGATATAGGTCACCATATTCCCTGTGGGCCTGTGACTAACCTCTACAATGGGCACAAGCACACTCACACAGACAGACAGACAGAAAGAGAGAAATAGAGAGAGAGAGAGAGCTTCTTACTTTATCAACAAAATATGACAGTAATAATGATTTTAATATGTTTAGTTCATGCTTTCCCCTAAAATTTTACATCTGTGCAAAATTAAGCTATTTGGCATTAAATCTCTTTTTTTCTGTGAGGTACATTCCCTGACAGCCCTTCACTTGTGTAAGCACTGCCCACACAGTGCCACACCCGCATGTAACTTTCAGTACGAACCAGAGGGCATCCACAGCACCAGTGGCGCTATTGATCCCCCAGTCACAAACACTGCGTCGATTTTCTGTCTGAAGAGCCCTCCAGCATATTCAATTAATGGACAGCACCACCAAAAATAGTGGACCCACAACCAGCTCCATATGGGTATAAAAGCCAGCCAGCTGCTCAGTAAGTCATTGCTTGTTTATGTGGTCATCTTCTTTGTGGGTATCCATTGATGTCACTCACATCAAACATAGCAGTATTCTGCTAGGAACTATCTGGTCATGCCTATAAAAACACATTCATAAACTAACCCCTAGTGACTGGAAATCTGTGGTAAAGGGTCATTAATATAGCCTGGATCTGGTGAGGACAAGATGAGTTCCTTTTTCCGAAGTGAGGAGATGTGCCTGGTTCAGCTGTTCTTCCAAACCGAATCGGCACACTACTGCATCAACGAGCTTGGCCACCTAGGACTAGTACAGTTCAAAGACGTGAGTACATTTTTCACATAGCGGAACAGCCAGTATGGCTGGGGAACATCCACTGGCAGTCAGGTTCTGTACATGTTTTGTACAGAAACATGCACATGCACATGCACATAATTGTTGATTTGGGGTATTTTTACTGTCAAACAACATTTGTTCTGTAGTGTAAGGAATTTCCTTTGGTAACATTGACAAGAATATTTAGGGTTATTCTGAAGTCAGTCGTCACTTCATTGCACTTCTTTTTTTGTGCTGGTTTGCATTAAAGTATCGTTTTGGGGAAATGTTTAATTATGATCATTATTGGTTAATATATCAATGAGATGAAACATTCAAAGAAAAGTAAAAGATTTGGTTGTTACTGTGTAAGTCACCGTAGGCTGATTCGACTCAGCCATTTTATGACCTGTGCTCAAGTGAAAATGGATGTTTTGAGCAATTAATACACACTAATGACATCATGACTTTTACACCATGTGTCGCAAAATCTCATCAAGATCAACACTAGGGTTGTACCTGAAGCCAAATATGTTATTAGGCTGTGAACAGATAATGGGCTTCAAACAGGTAGCTTTTCTCGTAGAATGTAGCATTCGGTATTCACATGCATTTTTTCTGCCACCCCCACTGCAAGAAACAGAATTTTGGAGAGCAATGCACTGAAGCACACATCTGACTATTCAAAGCTTGTTTAGGGAGAAAGGGCAGCTTTTTTTTTTTTTTTTAAAAAGGAGCCTTATTTACACACACACACACACACACACACACATATCTCTGTGCTTCTGTGCAGCAGTTTGTCTTTTCCTCAAGCTCTGTTTTCCAACCAAGACTTTATTTATCTTTCTTAGTCTCCTATTTTTAAAATTTGTATTGTTTTTCTTTGATTGATCTAAACAAAATTGATGCAGGTTATGGTTTTACAGTACTTTACTACACCCAGATGGTTGGATGGAACATCCATGCTAGCTAATAGTGTCTAGCTTCCACCCTACTAGGAAACCAACAAATGGTTAGCAACCAGCACATTGTATTATGTGTGTAAGTTAGCCTACCCCTTGATTTTTTTTCCATCAGCTGGATAAATTAAATTGTTCACTAACATTAATTATATTAGTCTGCAAGGTTAGTTGTTAAAGTAAGTAAAATATTTCCTCCTGGCTCTTCCTCACTGTTACCTAATTTTCATATTTTTTTTATTCACACCCACTTCTGATTTCCTCAACAGTAATAAGAATATAGATATAGTACAAATATTTTGTGGGTCTGACAGCCACAGATAGTGAACTCTCTGTACACTAGTAATTGAGACCTCATCGTGCTCTAGCTCTTGTTCCAATACATCAGAAACATCAGACCAGAGCCCATGCATTAGTGATTCAGATTGTTTCAGTTTTTATTTGTTTGCCAGGGGGGGCATTACCCACTGTGCTCTGAAGTGAGACATTTTCAGAAACATCTCAGGCTGACTTTCTAGCCATGAACACAAGTTGTTGTTAGAGATGAATCGAAGCTTTGTGTAGATGACTGACTGACATTGTTAGTTTGACACATATGTGTAGAACAACATGTTGATTGGTATGTATAAGAAAAAAACAACTGAAAAGAAGGGAATTTCTTTCTTATTTTATAGTCCTTTTCCTATTCCTCCTGCCATATTTATTTTGTTACGTTCACACGGAATAATTGTGTTTAGGTGTTGATTGTTTACACATGTCACTTTTCAGTCAGTGGTTGGTCTCTTTCTATTAAAAGGCAAGTAGAAAGAAAGGTGAGAAAATATTGTCAACAATTCACTGAGTCAAGCTGGTAACCTGTAGAAATGGTAGTGGAGACGGGTTCATAGCTATAGCAGCCAACTGTTGCTATAGGTATAGTTAGAGCTAACAATGACTATACAGATTCACAGCTCCAGCAGCAAATTGTAGCTATACTGTCACTACACAGATTCATAGCTACATCAACTAATAATTATTATTATTATAACATCTATCAATTATACTAAAGCTCTCCTTCTCCACTCCTCTTTTATTTGTTCTCTCCTCTTCGCCCAAATACTTACCCATTCAGTAATATAGACTTAAAAAAAAACTTTGTAGAACACTTGTATTTCTGATTAAATTTGCACTGTTTAAAATAAGACAACGTATGTATGCACTCCATTCTTCCTCTCTTTTTAGTTAAATCCTGGTACAGTGGCCTTTCAGAAGAGGTTTGTGAATGAAGTGAAAAAATGCGAAGAGATGGAAAGAATTCTTCGTGAGTATAACTGTTTATGGTCTTCATTGGCTGATAGCAAAGAGGAACCTATTTTACATCAAGAAGCACAAAAAGTGTCAAAGTCCAGAAATGTGTGACTTGATTTGCTAAGGTTCCATTTCATGCTCCACTGCAAAACTGTTTACACCAATGTTTCTCAATCCTACTCCTGGAGGCCCACTGTCCTGCATGTCGTCGCTGTCAGGCAGAAATCTTGTATCCAGTCCAAAACTGTTACTTTTCAGGAAATGAAAAAAACTCTGTGTTTTTAAAATAATTGAATACGGCACCATCAAAGTTGGTGTTGTGTCTTTATATATGGTCAGATACTTGCATGTGTCATGTTATTAATATTTTACCAAAATCAAGCTCAAATGGAGTTATGAGGTTTTTGACCAGCGAATGTTACACGTTTTGTCCGTCATTGATTAGAACGGCCACATCTGAGGCCGTAAGTGCATCGCATTATGTTATCATCAACTTACAGGTTACAAAGTTTGTAGCTATGCGTGTGCTCGGTTTTTCCTGTCGTTGGTCAAAATCTCTTGTTATAAAAGATTAAGTGCTATAAAAAGGCTATTGAAGACAGTATTGGCTGTGACTAGATGGCAAATGCTAGACTAAACTGCACTCCAACCTACCGTGATTTGCCTGCACTCTTCTCCGCTCCCACATGTCTCAGGCCTCAAATACATAAATCATTAGCCTTTATAGACTTAGTGTTTCTTGAGTAAAGAAAGCACTGTACTTATTCAAATAACCAGTTATTTATTTAGCCTTGCATTGCAGCTCTTGCATTACAAACAACCAGAGACTGTGTCCAAACAACTGCCTACTACTGCTGTGAATTCTTCAACAGTACAGCTAGCTGCTATACTTCATTTATCATCGCTGTTTCAATAATGGACAGAGTTTTAACTGAGTTTTCTAATAAGTATTACTTTCGATGAAGTAGGGATTGATCTAGCTAGCTATGCTAGTCTCCTCAGCAAACACTTCCATCTATAATCACAATGTTAACATCAGAGCTAAATTTGATAAACAGGTACACTGCATAGTTTTAACTGTTTGCAACCTAGGGCTAATTTGAAAACATTTTATTGAGCTATTTGCCTCAGACGAAGTCAGACGAAATCACCTCGTCACTGTTTACCTTCAGCTCTGCTGTGTGCACTTAAATCAAGATGGAGGCAGGGTGGAGCTATGAGGTTTTGCCAACAGTTTGAGGATCCAATGGAGTTACAAGATTTAGTCACAAGCTCTTTTTAATACTTTTCATTGGCTAAATATTTGTAAAACCCACAGACAGACGTAAAGTATGACCAATAGCATTGATTTATGAAAAAAAAAAAAAAATGACGAAATATGGAAATACGAGGTTTCCGCCCGACAGCGACTATATCTTCTATCCTTGCTCCAAACACACCTGATTAAAATTAGTGTACATGACCTTGATTAAATCAGGTGTGCTCAGCTAATCAAAAGTGCCACTGATGAATTCAGTCAGGTAGGTAGAGCAGGGAAAGATGGAAAACGTGCGGAGCAGGTGGGCCCCAGGAGAAAGATTGAGAATCAGTGGTTTACACAACCATTTGACCTTATGCCTGCCTTAGTTTCTAGTAATATACAGTCGTAATATTCAATAATACACACACAACAATAATGATCACATTGACACATGACTATCATTTTAAACATATGGATCAAGATATTAAACAATTTCAACTTGACCATTCAACCATTTTCCATGCATATGTCATCAAGTCTTTGGAATGAAAGAATATATGAACTGTGGATTATTAATAATGAACCTGTCTTAATGTGAGTGTCTCTCAGGAATGTCTCTCAGGGTTGTGCCATCATAATTACTCTGATACATTGTACCACCAGAAAGAAATGGGTCACATCTGATCTGTATGCTCTATAAAACCTCCTGTCAATACAATTGTAGCTTCACATCTGACATAGCAGAAGTACAAAATGGGAGAATAATTGATTTCAGGCATACTGTCTGAAAATATTTTTGTTTTATAGTACTGCACAGAGTTGGTGGTAGAAATGTATCAAAATATTATACAAACCAAACTCTATTTCTATTTATTTTTCTTCTTCTCTGTTTTTTGTATTTTCTTTCACAGTGGTGCCAGTTATCTATCTGCTCTTTATTATTGTTTTGCTTCAGCTATGTTTACCATACAGAAGAACAAGTTCAGAGTAAGAATAAATGTAAATAAATGCATGTCATTCAAATGAAGAAATAATAATGAGATTGCATTGGATTAGTGGATACAATATGATTACTATAGTCTTGTGGCCAAATATGTAGCTTTTAGGATGGAAATGTCCAAACAATTCTGTGTTGAGGTGATAAATTTAAGTATACTGGTTAAAATGGAGACCAGAAAAAAGAAAAAAGATCTAGTCACACAATGGTCTGTGCTGTCGTGAGGATAGTGCTCCTCTGAGGTCACTTGCTTTTCTTTGTCCTCTTGTCATCATTTGGTAGCCACATGCGTTGTACCGCTGGGCTGTTGTTCACTCACAGCAGGCTCTCTGCCTCTTCAGCATCCTCTACCACGGGGTGCTTCTGTGTGTGCACTCAGCTATTCTTCCTGTATCCACACACCAGACAGACAGAGGTGCATTTTGGCTAGTTTGGATTCTGGGAGCAATGTGCAAGACCAGTGGGGTGGAGTTCAGGACACACTGCTATAAAACCACTGCGCTGCTATAACTGCATTGCTACCCCTCTGCAACACACACATGCTTAGACTGACATTTCCCTCCATCCGGCTGACTGCATTGCCCTGTATGACTGGAATCCCAACACTATCGAGCTATCGTTCACTTATGCATCACTTGAGGCAGTAACAGACAGAAACATTTCTCTCTCTGACATGCAACAGGTAATTTGCAGTCTAAAGCATAACAACATGCAGTTAGGAACAGAATATGACCGTTTAATTTGAAACTTTCGTGCCTCAGAGTTTTAAAGATTTTAGAGTATCCTGCCTCACACTATAATAATATTGTAGCAGATGTCAATCTAAAAATATAATAGGATGACACAGGAACATTTGTCCCACACATTTTTGAACAACTAATCCTAGTCAAATCATATTTGTAACAAATTTTAATATAATATTGGAAAAACATATACAGTATATCAACATCACTGTATGTGAATTTGCTTAACTGTGTTAATAGAATGTTTCTGGATTATATTCTTTATGTGGGTCACTATGAATCAGCCACTTAAATCCTATGAGTTGCCATAGTTTACCACTCATCAACACTAAAATTTGGGTTAGCCTGGTTGTTTAATAGAAGGGTCAGTTGGAGAGGTCACTGCCCAAGAGATGTCTGTTGTCTCACGGAGGTCTGAGGTGACATTTGAGAAGCCAAGTTCTATTCACAGAAAACACAGCGTTAATACAGAATAAATACTTTTGAATCTCAAATTCCAAAAGGGGCATGCTTCTTCCTACTCCTGATTCCTTTGAAGCAGCGGCCTTCTGAAAGGACCTGGTGAGCCTTGTTTGAAGAGTGACCCCTTTGCTTCTGCGGGTCAACTATTTGTGTTCCCCCCACAGGGTTCTTGGAAAAGGAGATTATGAAAACCAACATAGTCATTGCCACCAACTGCGAGAGTGAGAGAGTGCCCTGCCCCAGAGACGTTTTGGAGCTGGAGGTGAGTGTATTCATTTCTTCCTGCTGGCCACCGGTGGAGGCCTTCATCCTTGTTCACTCCCTTTGCCTCCATGCCTGGCGCTGCAGCGCCTAACAAGGATAACCAGCAGTGTGTGAGGGTCTGTTGCACGCTCTCTCCTCCATCAGCCTGCCACATCACAGCTAACTGACTGTGGCTAATCAGCTGCTATAATAACTAAGCAGATAAGCTTGGTCAGGCATGATCACACAATGGAGAATGAACCACGAAAAGGTGTTTTTTTGGAAACTGATGGAGAAGAAGGTAAATATTATTTTAGCAGCAGCTGGACTCAGAGGACTGAAATGCTCTGGCAGGGCAGAAAAACATGGTCTTCCACGGATTTTAACATGCAAGTCAGGATGCTGGACAGACTGAAGTGGGCTAGGCCCAGCAGTGTGTCAACTGCTCACGGTACTAGCAGGCAATTCAGCTTGAAGTCATTGGATTGGTGGATTTATTTCTGCAGGAGAAAATGAGAGAAATAATTAGTTCTCTGTCTAAAGGAGCAGTTTTCTGACTAAAGGAGCATCACAGATTTCTCTCCCCATATTTTATGAATGATGTCTATCACTTTATATTAATTTTTTTTTTATGAGGATGGAAAAACAGTTTGCAAGACATATTTTTAAAATATATGTATACACACAGAAGACCTGTAAACGGCTGATTCTACTTTCAACAAGTGTAGTATTCTTTTTCTAAGGCATACACACTAATGCTTTTTAAACTTGGACAGTGTTGAGCTGTTCAGCAAAGGAAAACAACTAACAAGCATTTCTTGCTTTCCCTTTCAGGGAACGAGCCAGAATTAATCCATCATCTTTTGTCCAGAGCATTCGAATGTGGTCATGCTAACAGTGTTTTCTCTAACAGTCAATTATGATTCCACATATTGCTTAAGCCCAGATCAAGTGCAATGGCATTTCTTTAAAGTCTGAGAGATCCAGCACTTCAGGGTGTTCAAACAGCTCTCTGAACATTAAAGTGTAGCTTAAGGAAACCTCTCTGCTCTTTTTCTATCCCACAGCATGCCAGCCAGCAATTTCATGCAAATTTTTCAAAGCCCAGGACAATATCCTAGTGTGTCATCCCCCAGCCACCAATGTATTGTTTAATGTCTTATCTTTACTTCATGACAAGAACCTTAAAGATAATGCAGTTTATGCTATGACAAACAGCCATTGCACATGAGACTTTGCCAGTGTTTTCTAGTTGTCTTAAAGAGAGGAAAGCACAGGGATTTTATCTGCTGGGTGGATATATAAGCTTGTTTTCAGAGCTACCCAGACCATGGCCTTTGCTTTAATTTTGAGGGCTATTGTTGGATAACCACAATGATATGACATCAAGACAAACACCATTGATATTCACAGAGATAATAAACTCATGTTTATAACAACCACATAAAGTTACAATGTGCTTTGAAGCATTCTTGTGTAAATTAAATTAATAATTTTTAAAAAAACATTGTGTAAACATTTAATTATGCAACTGATATATACAATACATGAAATGTGTATGACCTTTGTCATAAAATTAAAGTTTTAGGAAGTCACACAATCAAATAGTTAATTTCACGCTCTTGAATTCTGTGAAAATAACAATTTCACTAGATTATTCCATACATCTTCATATTCTCATCAGCAAAAGGCCTAATTTTTTTAGTTCTGCCATCTGAATATTTAAATCTTCCCTTCTGATTTTTACTGAATATAACTGAACCTGTTATATTACTGTGCCTTGACTTAAATTGATAATTTTCCTGTGCCTCCTTCTTGAAGCTTGCATTATGTTGTCTTTATAGGAGCAGTAAATAATTAACTGTCTTGGACAGTTGGACTGGCTAGGAGGACATATTTAACTACACACATCACAAAAAAAATCTCCACAAATAATTTCAATGTTGTCTTCATAGTTGTCTTCATGGCTTGTAACCCTGACCTAGTGGTTGCTGGTTTGATTCTCAAGTGGGCCACTGCTGTTGTACCCTAGATCAAGGTACATAAGATGAATTGTCTCATATACCCAGCTGCATAAAAAGACAATGTGTAAAAAAAACTGTATGTCATGTAAATTGCTTTGAATAAGACCATCTTCTAGGCAACTGGAATGTAATGTAGATAGCCTACATTAATTTCTTACGTTTACAAGCCAGAAGCAGGAAGATGGTCCAATAAAAGCATGTGTTTACAGCATAGTGAAACACTTGCAAAGTCACCATTGTACTTACCCGAGTATACTGATCCCTGAGCCACAGAACTAATTACACTTGTTGTTTTTCATTCCCTTCAGTGAGAACACATGGCATAAAACAGTCAGTTACACTGCCCTTTGGTTGCACTGGTGTATTATTGTTCTGTGGTTCACTACTCGTACTTAGTGGGCTCCCAGCACCTTAGGTATTCATAACTCTTTCAGTTCTGCAGATCTGAATTAAGAATGTTCTTCAGGTAGAGTGAAACATTAATACTGAAAATAAAGTGTCTATAATGTGAAAAACATTGTCTCTTGGTGAATGGCATGGGTAGAATAAATTATGCTTATCATACAAATAGTATTAAAACTTATGACGTAAGGCTACTTGCCTGATCTTCATATGGGATGCTGGGGAAGCACTTCTTCAAATGATGCAGATAGGATAGTAATTGACAATGATATTAAAACATTACTAGAAAATAAGTGTGTGTTCCTTTGATAGCAGCCATGTCAACTACTTTACATTTACTTAGCTGACATTCTTAACCCGAGCCATTTTTGTACTATTGACAATATTTTGACTTGTTAAGTACCTATCACCGAGGTTCTGACAGTAAGTAAATTTTATAACTGAAAATATGAGAGAAGTGCTAAGCCCCTGCAAGCCACAGGCACTGAACCCAGCACTCCCTGCTGAGAGAGATCAGCTGCAGATTTACATATACATTTATTTATTTAGCAGACGCTTTTATCCAAAGCGACTTACAAAAGTGCATACAGTACAGATTGGCACTGTCACTGGCAATTGGCTGCTCTGCTGGGTCCCAGCAGTGCCTCCTACTCTCTCTGAGGGATGCCCTGTGAAAATGAGAATCTCAACACCCACCTCCTCACCCAAATGCATTTCAACAGCATGACACTGAGGGCAGGACCCGCAAGAGATCCAGCTCTCACTGCTGTGAAGGAACCAGAGCTGAGAGAGCACACTTCTGAAACTGAAATATTTATGACACACATAAGCTGTTCAAATGTGTGTATGCAAGTTCAAAGGGAATTTGAAAAAAAACAGTCTAAAAATTATTTTGGAGAAATCATTCTGCAAAAATAATGGATTTCTATGACATATTGATGGTTTGGAACATCAAGATTAGCATACAGAACAATCCACTGATAAGCTGCCAGTTTTAGTATCTGAACATCATTGTTCAGTTAAAAAAAAAAAAAAAGACATTTCAGGAGGATTAATTTGCCTTGGTGACTCTGCACTTGTGACCTTGTGCTCCTTTTTACCATAGTGTGTTGATCTCAGTCATTTCTGCAGTCCAGACTGAATGATGAAATTAAGCCTGCAATGAGTCTCCATCAGACTTTATAGGAGAAAGAGGAAGGGAAGTGATATCATCAGGGTAAGACTGAGGTACAGTGAAGAAAGAAAAAATTGAATTTCAGGTTCCTTTTTGATCAAATAGATCAAATCAGATAGATGTCTTATGATTTTCACAATCCTTCTAACAAACTGTCCCTGTTGGTATTGATTTTGATGGGACCAGACTGAATCAAACTGACGGTGAAAAAGTAGTAAAAGTAAGTAAAACGTAAACATTAAAAAATAATTAACCACCATATTCTTTGTTGCCTTGCCACAAATAGGAAAACACACTTTTTCACACTATTCATAGTGGCTGTTCATGATACCCCTACACTTACAGCTTCTTTCTAATTTTGAATATTGTGAGGAATGGCATGAAAAACATTCAGCAACAAACTGATGATTTCTATTTCCATATTCAGACATGGTGGGTGGCAATATGTTCTGTTATTTCTCTTCAACAACAGAACATTATGTGTAATAAGAAGGTTGTAGGTGGGATGCAGTTGATGAGCAAAGGTACTTACCCTAAACTTCCCAGCATGTACACCTGTATAAATAGTTAGGTATTAAAATAAATAAGAAAGGATTTTAACTGACAGAAATTCACAAATGGCACAATGCAACTAAAGAATAGTAATTAACACAGTAGTTTTGGGTCTTGTAAATTCTTGTCTGTTTTTCAACTGAAAATCGTGAGTGAAGAATAACTTTGACACTTCATGTAAACACATCCAGTATCCCCAGTGATGTATTTCATGCTGAAGAACATTTTCCTTCTGTTGATTGACAGCTCATTCTGCCACTCAACCTTTTTTTTCATTCCAGGCAACTTTTGAGAAACTGGAGCAGGAGCTGAAGGAGATCAACTCAAACTGTGAGGCCCTCAAACAGAACTTCACGGAGCTGATGGAAATGAACTATCTGTTGCACATGACAGAAGATTTCTTTGAAGAGGTGTGTTAAAAGGTTACACTACACTAGAAATAAAAATCTATCCTTTTGCCACAACACACATAAGATGAGTAAGCATGAATTTGGGTTTATAGTCCTGTATGAAAATAGATATAGCGTAATACATTGAGAAATATATTGTTCAGCCCAAGAATATATTGCAAATACATTCACTAGTTGTGTATACGTTCATTTCACCTGTATACAAACAATTTGTGTCTGTGCTCATTTCAGTACATGTGTGAGTGGAAAATCCATTGACCATTGGTATAAATTCATAATTTATAATTGATTAAATTTGTAACAGCTAAAGTACAGCTACCATAGAACAGTTCCCTCAGATGCTCCTGTGATATTAATGAATGCAAGTCAAAAACAAGTATACTTAAATGTTGATTAATTTTCCAGTGTGTCCCCCTCGTTTGAATGGCTTAGGACTCCCGTGCACAGTCCAAAGCGCAGTAACAAACCAAGCAATTTCTAAAGTTCTCTTAAAAAAGTAAAGTGAAAACGTTGTTGGTAGATGCCAACAACCAAGAAGTAACAGTTGAGCAACATTTTGCAATGATGACAAAGGGATGTGTGAAGACTGAGGTTAGAGGTTGCTGAGTCTTTTAATACCAGCTCTGGAATTAATGTCCTACTATGTTCAAATGTTATATAGTGTTTGGTCTGTTATATAGTTTTGGTCTATAGTGTTTTGTCATTTGCAGATATTTTATGGTATGTTGACACATTATAGAATTGATTACATTGTAACATTGGTTGCAACCAACCAAATGGCTCATGGCTGGTACCTCATTGTTCCAGAACCACGTCTGGCAGTATGTATAGCTAGTCTGTATTCCTAATGGTTAGATGAGGTGAAGTGAAATGTAAGACCCATAGATGCCCATTGCCCATTGTTTACTAGCTACTTAGCTAGGTAACTAATTAACTTCATAACCAAAATAATTTTTATATGTTGAATAGATAGCCAGCTAATATTAGCAAAGTGAGCTAATTGGTTACCTTCATTTTCTGTCGCCGGTGCCCGTAACCAAGCCTTATTTACATAATGAAAGTCATTTACGTTTGCGTTTGTAAATTATACACTGTTGTGAACAATACTTTATCTGCAGTCATGTCTCATAACAAGTTATCATGGTTAGAAAGTAGCTGCAAACTGATGTTAAGTAGATAAGGCTAGGTAGCTAGTTAGAAACAGTGCTTATTGTATTGATACTACCTTTTAACGTTACCCTTTCTTTAAGTATATGCAAACATTAGTTTCACCTTAAATGTCCTGGTATAAACATTATATCCTATTAGTTCCTTGTATTGTTATTGTAGAACTTTAATTGTGCTCTGATGGATTTAGGCTATAACCTATCATATGACTTTTTTGGGTTTGAGAGAGAAATGGCAAAGGCAGTTCGTGCAGTTGTGCAGGTTTTTAAATATTACATTGGTTTGCTGGATATTTTTTTTGAGTACTTAAACGCTATTTTCAGGCCAGCAGCTGTGTAGGGGGCTTCTGTCACTATTCACTTTTGTGTGTTTTTGTGTGTTGTGTGGACATAAGTGTTGTGCAGTTAGTGAATGAACTAACTTTGTTGAACAAATGTTTTTAATGAACTGTATGCACTTGTTCATAATTTCAGTACATAATTTGAGTAATAATTGTTCACTCTTTCAGTACATCCCGTTCAGTGAATGTCAGTTTGTTCACTCTTTCAGTACCTCCCAATCAGTGAATGTCATTCAGTTCGTTCAGTGTGTTTCCCTTTCTGCCCATAAAGTGACTCCATCCAACGTAATACTGTGAAATTTAATACTAGCCTACAAAACTGGTTAATTATGGAAAAATCTTATACTTGAGATTGCAGCATGCAATAAAAAAGTCTCCACTGTCATTTTAAGATGCTAATAGCTACTAAGCTACTAGTGAAGCTAGCTACTAAGTTTAGATTTTTGTAAAATTAATAGCTTTCTTTATTCTTACACATATAGTATAATTATATAAAACTGTCTTATAAGATTGTCTATACACACTGGAAGACTATGCTTGCTAATGTTACTTTCATATCAATGTCATGTCATGTTATGTCAATTGAAAAATCTACCTGTACACCAATTGAATCTTGGTAATACATGCAGTGGCATGAGCATATATAAGAGTTACAGTAGCTGATATTAGCCACAGCCACGCGCACACACAGTGTGTGAAACACAGCAACCACTGACTCCAATTGGTCACTTTTGAGACCTCACTTTTGAAGGTTCCGCACATTTGTATGGTGTGTTGAATCGTATTCTTTCAACAGAATGCCACAAAAGCCCAAACAGACTAACTGTGAACTCCCACAGAAATGAGGTGCAGGCAGATTTCATAGTTCTTGATTTCAGGCAGAGTAAAGCAAGGACAGACATCTTCTTTTGTTTTCAGGAAAGGTAGGGAGTCGGTATACTTGCAGTGCACTTTATCTTGATTCACAATGTTAATCAAGTCTTTCCTTCTCACACAGTATTATGGGTCTGGAAAGTGGTGAAAATAAAGACAAAATGTTATATAAGTAACAAAAAAGTAACACTTTATTTAGTAATTCAAATCGAAAGAGAAACCACCTTGTTGTTATTTTAATGCCTTATAATAAGCAAGCACTAATCCTTCTTGTTGGGTTTGTGGATCAATTTAAAACAAATCAGTGAGGAGTGTTGAGATATATAGCTTGTAGATTTGTACACTTAATGCTGCTAGTGAATCAATTTGCCACTCCTAAAGGATTGGAAAGAGTCCTTTATATAAGAGACATATCAGCAGCTTTTCAAAACCCGATGTAAATGTGTGAGAGGTCTATCCCAGGGAAAAACCTAGCTGTTAAACTGTTGGTTGAATATTGCTCAGCAATGATTATTCTGAAATAAAGAAGATTTGCTATATATATTGGGGGTCAGGGGCGTTTATAGCTATTGAAAAGATCAGGGGCTAAGTCAGGTTTGCCTGGGGCTTGCCTGGAGACCGGCATCGGTAGGTTGGGGAGGTTATATCTAACTTTATAATAAATAAATATTATCACATCTTTGGATGCTGCAAGTCAAGTTCCACTCTGTTACACAGTCTGTCTGTTGTTTTGCTACAAACACCTCCTTTTTCAGGGTGAAAATATTCAGGGCTAGGCTTAAAATATTTGGGGCTATAGCCCCGAATGATCGGACCTAACAACCCCACTGTTGGGGGTTAAACCTGTTAAAAATGAAACATCTGCCTTTTTATTGCAGTACCACCATCATTCAAATGGAAAGCTTTATCTTATATGGGGCAATTTCTTCAAAATCATGAAGCCAGCACTCCAAAGGGAATGGAAAAAATCTTCCTTTGCCCTCCTCATCTGAAGATTAAATTCCAATTAAAGTTTTTAGTGACGGGTTGTGACAATATTGAGTGAGGTCTCTCTGTCTTCTCTCACGCATGGTGTCCATCAGGCTGAATCGCAGTTGTCCTTCTCCGAGCTCGCCTCTGAAGAATCTGTGTCCATGTTTGCTTCGTCACGGGTGACCAGCCGCCGGACCAGCATTGCCAGCGTCAGTGCCAGTGGGCCCTTAAAACTGGGGTAAATCTCAAAGTTCCTCTGTGGCAAATGCACAAGAAACAAGTGAGGACAGGTATATGTATGAATATGCATATGTTTTGGTGCGGGAAGCAAGTGTCAGTGGCTTTGTAATTACTTTATCCTCCAGTATTCCAAGATGGGACGTGTGCCACACCTAGGTGGAGCCCATGGTCTCTTTGCTTCAGAGTTGTGGGTATGGGGTGGAAAGATGACCCTGTAATGTAATGCTGTCCAATCTGAATTTTCCTCTGCGGTCTCCTCCTATCCAGCATAACTATATCTCAAACAAACTCATGGGCCAGAATTTGAGACAGCCACAAACCTGCATTATGTACTGCCAATGGTAGATCAAAGACCCACTAAGTTTAAAAAAAAAAAAAAAAAAAAAATCTGTAATCAAAGTAGCAAGGCTGGATTTTCAGAAGATTGGTGTCGGTGCAATTCATAACCAAAGGTTTTTGCTGTTGTCGTTCTGTGTAACCACTGAATTTTCCTTAGAAAAGATAATATGACTCAGAAGTTTTGGCTGTAGATGTACTTTCACTTTTCTCAGCTTGTTATCCATATTTTTACATTTATTCTGTTTATCATTTTGGAGCAGTGGCCACAAAATTGCAAGTACCTTCCTTGTTCAGTATTTTTCATTTCAGAGTAGTATGTCTGCACAAAATATGCCTTGAATTTACATGGAATTCACATTTATTGTTCCTGTGTTGAGACGTATGAAATGGAATGTTTGTTTTTCTCTGCAAGTAATCATCCTAAAGTAAATTTGCATTTTTTTTACCAGAAACACAGTATCTCAGTACAAGTGAATTTTTCAGTTTGATATCTGTGCAAAGCTCAGGGCATTCTTTTGTAGATTATAAGGAAATGCATATTTCCAGGCTATTTCCAAATCTATTTCAGATATGATGCATACAAATTACTTATTAGATTCATTCTTTTAAGAAGCAGTCTCAAGCAGCCCTCCCTCCTTGCGGTTTGCTCAGGAAAGCAAATGAAGATTTAAACTACATTATGCTTGTTGGGTATTGGCTGCCCTGATTTTTAGATTATAAGTGATGTTTTATGGCCCCACTGAAGTGTCCCTGGTGGTAATTACATCCCTTTGTCACTCAATCAAAATATAAAGTCTCGTGTTCAATCCCCTGAATAATTCATTCTGCAGTGATCCCCCAAGGCTCCTTGTACTTTTTTACAGCTGGCCTGGTGAATATGGAAATATACTTCCACTTAACTCCCAACACTTCCTGCTTGAGGGTTGGGGCAGACCTGTGTCTATTGGGGTGCCGCCCTCTGTAACTGAAACCATGTTACCCCTCCATAAAAAGGCTGTTTTTATATGACCCTTGATGAAGGTTTGTTCACTGACAATCCTCTTCTGACAATCAGTGATGTCCAAAAAGGGTGATGAACGTCATTCCCTGTGGTCTGGCAGAGAGTAGGGTCGTAGTCAGACAACGCACAAGGGATTAATCTCAGGGATCATTAGGCTGCAGCAGTAGCTGAAATGAGAAGTGGGGAGCCCATCAAAGCAGCTACTTTAAGATCAAACCTCAAAGGGGCGGGTGGATTTAATATCAGGAAGTCCGGCCCATACACATAATGAGTTCAAGATTGCATTCTACACTGGAGGCTTTGCTCCTGGTTGAGATGCATTATCTTTTGGTGACCCCACTGGAACAGGCACTGACAGGGATACTGCTGGCTGAGCCTGAAAAGAAAAACACACTTTGGTTTACCACTCACAAACTACCATCAAAACCCTTTTGGTTAAAACTGTTGTGTATATGCAAGAAAACTGTCACCATCACTGCAGATATCTTGGTTATGTTAAGACTGAAAGTCATTGATTTCTACATGATTTCTACTGAAAAGCAAAAAGTTATATGTATATTTGTGAACATGAACTGATTTAAATACGCAGAATAAAAACAGTTTCTGTGTGAAGATACACATTGAATAAATTAGCACTTGCTAAACGGGTCTCATCCACTGTTATAATAAATATGGATGATGGTCATGCTGAAAATGATTCAGTATTGATGAGCTGCAGGGTACAAAAGGGTGATACCACCCTCCCCTGAGTGCATATCTGATCCTGGGAGAAATACACTAGTGTTAATGCAATTCGTCAACAAACAAATCTTACTGAATTAATGTTTTCAGTGCACTGTATGTACTGGTTCATTTTTCTAAGATTTGTTCATTTGACTCACCAGTCAGGCAACTTCCCCAATATGCTTTGACCAATAACTACATCGGCCTATAGGAATAATAATAAAAAAAAACTAACATGACCATGAGTGGAGGAAAAGTTACATTGTGGCATGCTGCTGTCCAAACAGCGTAGAACAACTAGAGTCATTGGAAGTAAATGCCTCCAATCTCTGAACAAATCAGTACGCAGTACAATGAGTCTCATTCATGCCTGCAGGTCATTTGTTCATCCAGTTCTTTCAGTTCACCTGATAACTACTGATTCTTTCAATTCTTCCAGTGCGTTCAGCCTTTCAGTACATCCTATTGAGTTCATTCAGTGTTTTTCCTTCTCTGACCACAGGGTGACTCCCTCTGTCATCATACTGTGCAATTTAATACCTAGCCTACAAAATTGCTCTATTACAGAAAAATCTTACACTTGAGTTTGCTGCATGTAATAAAAACAAGTCTCCTCTCTCATTGTAAGCTAATTACTTATCTTTTTAGGTAATAAGTTTGGGTTATTATGGAATTAATATCCTATTTTATTTTTAGTGGTGTAATGTAATTAATCATGCTATAACTATACCTAGAAATTTTACTAAGCATTGCATAGTTTGTCAATCATTTCATGATGTCATGTTAGCCTATTTAAAATGGGAACAATATAAAATGGGATTACAGCACTACTTTGAAGTAGAGATTTATATAATATAATTTGATTTGGATATTTATCTTGTTTTATCACGTAGACAGTGTGTGGGTTTTCCAACAAACTGCCATTGCAGTCATCAGCTGCTAGCCATAGAGCATTATCTTTACTGAGCAGGCCTTTTTCTCCCTTATCTAACTTTGTTAGTGTGGTAGACTTTCAGGCTGAACAGAACAAAGTCAATACAGTGAATTAAAAGACATGAGAACTTACAGCTGAGGACTGAAATACCATATCCATCAAGTAATTGCTCAAAATAGCTAATGATGACTCAATAAAAGATATTTTTATCCGTTACTGTTTAGCTATAGAATAGTCTACCTATCATAGATTGGACTTTCTAAAACTAAGTCTGTACAGTTTTTCCTATTTTTAGTGAATGCCTAAATCATGATGAGCCTGTCAGTATCTGTTTGTTTTTCAATCATGACACCTGAGTACTTTCTGCAACTTTGAAAAAAAGGGGGGGGGGGGGGGGGGGGGAAGTGTAGTCTGTCAATACATTTATTCATGGAGGGAATGAACGATGAAAATGACCAAAATGAACGAGTCAGCAATCTTTGCAGTCACTTTCTGAAAGAGCTGAAATGCATGTGGCCTGTGAAGTGTCATGTACAGTGGTGGCGTTTATAGCTACCTTGTCCATGTCCATATAAATTGGACAAGCAATTTTGTCCACAAAATTGCTTATGGTTAGTTTTGTTGAGGTTGAACTGGAATATCCTACATCAAAAAAGTCACTTAAACACCTCACAGTGATTTCAGCTCGCTGGGGCTAGTACTACAGATACTGCTAGCCTTTTGTTGAAAGACCACACATTTGATATATAATAAGCATTAGTGACAGAATCATCAGCCAATCAAATTTTGATGTTCAATGACAGGATGCCCTCTGGGCCTAACAATGTGCCCAGTGCTACCCCCAATTTTTGACATGAATTTCCAACGTATGAACCAATCATATTTGGATTTGTAGCCAATGGGCGTATTCTTTCAGATTTTCCCACGGCTCCAGGGTATTCTAGAAGACCCACTCATTTGCTCAGACAAGAGACCTAGCTCAGTGCTAACTAGCGATTGATGGCCGACGTCGAAAATGGCAACAGCTGGAGATGATATTGTCGCAGATTTTTTATCAGTACCCTTTTCAAGACGACTGTTCAATGAAAAGATGGATGTTGTTTAAAAAGTCCGCCCAACCTGCAAAGGCAGGCTATGTTCATCAATTTCAGGCTATCAACTGGGAACGATACACATGGCTTACAGGCTGAGTTTGACACAAGAGGCTCTACTGCTGGGAGTGCTTGTTTGGGACCAGGAAGGGTGCGTGGAATTGGAAAGGCTACGAGAATCTTAGCTGTTTAACTGCTGCACAAAAACACCAAAACACAGCAGGTCACCTTAACCCTTTTGCACGTAACTTATGCTATATAGCACGTGTTAGTCTACGTTACATGGGTCGTTATGTTTTCTTTAGCGTTAAGCTTCTTATAGTTTTCACCGCCCCATTTGCTATATTTTTTAATGTTAAATCGCTGTTTCCTCAAAGCTAAAATTAGCTAGAATTTTTTCCAATCTCATGTTCTAATCGCAAATTATATTTTGCCCAAAGCGCAAAAATGGGCAGGGATGCCCCGTATTTTTTGTTAATGTTTTTTTTTTGGGAGGTACAGAAGGCCCAGTTCTGATAGGCACGGTTCGCCACTGGTCATGTATAATACAGAGAAATGTACACGCTGAATGAATTTTTAATACGTTAAGAAAATAATGTCAAAGATATTAAACACCAAAGAATTATATATTGAATTTTTCCTCCTGGGGTGAAAGGGTATGGACTGAATCAGTGACTCAGTTAAGGAATATTCATACAGAACTGAACGAAATTAGTCAGTAAATCAGTAAACCAGTTCTGCCAATGTCTGGTTGTGTGGATGCATCACACCGCACCTACATGTCTTAGATTCTGTCCATGTTTGTCTGTGATCTTAAGGAGCTGTGACCAAAAGGATCACAGCCAATATTGAATATCTGAACGAAAGGCTGTCATTGATTGCATTTTCTCCCGGGGGCACATGCCCCTGGTAAAAATGGATGTAGACTCACTACTCTTTGTGGACAGTAACTAATTACCTCTCCTCAAAGTTCCAGTAGGGGAGTGTAGCAAACAGCAGTTAAAATGTTATCATATCAACCAGATGTTCATTTTTCCTCTATGTGTATTAACCACTGTCTATTTTATCTTTTAAATTCAAGTTAATGAGTTGTGGTGCACGTAGAAATTGTATTAATGACGTTGGTGTTAAATTAATAAGGTAATTATGAATTTGTGTATATCATTAGGTTGTAGGCATCCATGGAAAATTCAGTTATGGTGCTATCTTTCTCGATTTAAGATATTTCTTATACTGATACACCATGGTCAATTAAGCATCTCTAACTATAAGCATTCATCAACAGACAAAATAAATCATGCAAATGTATATGATTACATCATTGCAAAAATGCAAGTAATTCTGCACACTGCACAGTCCTGTGGTCAAATTATTTGTATTCCAACTGAAGAATCAAACCTCATGCTGTAAACAGCAGATTTTTCAGCTTGAGAGCTGATGACCTATCTCATTCTCTAACAATGAATTGAAGAATGGGTAATGTCTGTGCATGCTTAATCAATATTATAGATTTGTTTTCGTCCTAAGGTTATTGGCATTTTATATACATAAATCAAAGTATGGTCTGAAATATACTTGTGGTGGTAGCCGGCAGAAAGGTCCCGGCATTACTGCCGGCACAAAAATCATCTACTACATGTGAGAAACAACACATACGTGTGACCTTTAACACAATATTTTGATTTATTGTATATTTCTATTAATTTCACATAATATATTTCACAGATCCAACCCTGTGAATTAGTTAGTGGATTAGTGGATTAGTGTACTGCTGCTTCCCGTTGCTGACCTGTTTTGTCCCTGACCACGTTTTTGGATTCCTTAACTGCACCTGGATTCCAGTCTGTTTCATTACAGCACATACCAACCTTTGGTGAATAAATTTACATAGCAAATAAATGTACCAATATACGTATACAAACCTTTGACAAATAAATAACTAAAAATAAATACACACATAAAGGAAAATTACACTTACCTTAATTCTAATTGGTGTCTTGAATCCTTACAAAATACAGTATTCAGTATTTACATTGAACATAACATTACATTACATTTACATTACAGCTACTACTTTTATTTATATATATACAAAATATCTTGATTTACTCTTTAGTATCGGGAGCCAACGAGGGTCCAAGTTGGGGGGAAGAAGGTCCTAAATACGTAAAAGAAAAAGAGTATGAATGCTTTTTTAGCAAACTGTGTGCGGTAAATTTAATTTACAAAATATTAAAGAATGAAAATCTTTATAACTTTAGAAAAATTACAATGCAAGTTATTTCAATACTATTATGAATGAACAAATTTATTGATAAATACATATGTATGTAATGATAAATTTTATTACTTACGAGTTGGTGGATCATCAGGGTTTGAGTCGGAGATTGATAGCAATGTTCAAGGCAATTTCTTAATGAAGCTATTAAGGGAGCTTTGGACAGTGAACTTTTTCTTTTCATCATAAATCACTTTGTAGCTAGGGCATCCCTTACTCTCCTATAAACATTCATAAACCTCTCCAAATTCGCATCTTGCTCCTCAAACAAAGCCATCGCTTCCTCGACAAGATTAAAGGCTTTGGCCAACTTCTTTGTTGCAACTACGGCCTTTCTAGCTTCAGGAATGTCGTCATCTGTGAAGCCTGTGAATCCATGAGCAAATTGGGGGCACAGTTTGCTCCAAGCTCCCTTTATGTTGCTTGGCTTGACCTCATCCCATGCAAGAGCAATGTTCTTAACACAATCGTAAATGTTATAGCCTTGCCAAAATTCATCTTGTCATCCTGAGTGGCCCATACTGCTTGCCCAAAAGTACGCTGTAAATAATAGGCCTTAAAGCTGGCAATCACACCCTGATCCATTGGTTGCAGAAGTGATGTGGTGTTGGAGGGCAAAAACACAACTTTTACATTGGGATGCAGGTCGTCAACAGTGCTTGGATGTCCGGGAGCGTTGTCGAGCACAAGGAGAATCTTGAACGGAATGTTCTTGTCGTTGCAATATTTTTCCACAGCAGGAACAAAATAATTTAGAAACCAATCCTCGAAGAGAGCCAAAGTCACCCAAGCCTTTAGATTTGCCTTCCAAATCACAGGAAGAACTGCCTTTATTATCTTGTGAAGTGCTCTAGGATTCTCATAACAATTGACAAGCATAGGCTTTAGCTTGCAATCACCTGTTGCATTGGCTCCGAGCAATAACGTTATCCTATCCTTTTGGGCCTTGTGTCCAGGTGCACTTTTTTCTTCTCTAGAAATATACGTGCTACTAGCCATCCTCTTCCAAAAGAGTCAGGTTTTGTCTATGTTGACAATCTGCTCGGGCAAATAGCCCCCCTTCTCGATCAGTTGTTTCAGCATATCGGGGTAAATATGTCCAGCACTCATATCATCACTTGCATTGCAATGTTGTGCAAATTGACCCTTGTTTTAAAACACTGAAACCAGTTCTTGCTCGCAGTAAAATCTTCTTCACAAGGTTCACCTTCCTCTGCAGCACGTTCTTTTAAATCATTAAAAAGGCTACGTGCCTTTTCCTGAATCAATGCTAGACTAATTAATATACGCCGCTGATTCTGGTCCTCCCCATCTCAATAACTAGGGAGCTACGCTTCTTAGAAATGATGGTATCTTTCAATGGGGTAGCTTTTTTCATATGCTCTAGAATTCGAGCTTTATCATGGATGATGGTTGATACTGTCGATCGGCTATAGCCTAACACTGTACCGATGTTCGTCTGAGTCTCACCTTTCTCACTTTTTTTTAATCATTTCCAATTTACATTCTAACATGATTGACTTCCTTTTCGTCGTTGCACTATTGCCACTTCCACTAGATGCACACTTTGGAGCCATGATTGATAATGGAATTTAAGAAGAAATGGAGGGAACTCTGAGATCACACGTTATCACTGGGAAGCTTGGATTCCAACTGACTGGCGACGCGTGACTTGGGATGCTGGGACATTTGATGTTCCGCGAGCCTGTCTACCGCCTATGTCTACCTAAAATTATAATGGGGTCTATGGAGAGAGCATCGTAACTTCGAATTTGACGTAAGTTGATTTGGTGTAACTCGGTGACCTCCTGTACAAAGATGGCACTTAAACTTTCTAAGTTTTTCAAAGAAGAGCTCCAATGCCTGTGCATATGGGAATGCCTCTGGTGCTGGTCCATTTATCGATATTCACAGACATGCAGCCAGGTGCTCCCCTTTTAGTCTGTTTCTCAGGTCAGTTTTGACCTGAGAAACAGTCAAAGACAGTATCAGACAAAAGGGCTTTCAGGTGTTTACATCTTGGACTGGTCTCTCTTCTTCTGTCAGTTGGGTGGCCTTCTGCAGTTCCTTCATAATTGCCACTTTTTTGGCCTTTTGAAGAACTTCTTTCAGATGCTGTCCCTGGAAGAAATGTGAAAGAAATCATGAGTGAACCTCCAGTGAAACTTCCACCCACCTTTACCAAAGCAGGAATACAGTAATGTACATTACCTGCATTTTGTGTAACCCTTGCAGGTGTTTATCTAGCCTTACATATGGACACTATATGGACAAAAGTATTCGGACACCTGACCATTACACCAACAGGGACTGTAATGACATTGTATTCAAATACAGCTTCCACTCTTCTTGGAAGGCTTTCCACAAGATTTTGCAGTGTTCCTGTGGGAATTTGTGCCCATTCATTCTGTAGAGCATTTATGAGGTCAGGCACTGATGTTGGACAAGAGGGCCTGGCTCGCAATCTCCATTCCAGTTCATCCCAAAGGTGCTTGATGAGGTTGAGGTCAGGGCTCTGTGCGGGCTAGTCAAGTTCTTCCACACCCAACTCATCAAACCATGTCTTTATAGTCCTTGCTTTGTGCACTGGGACACAGTCATGTTGGAATAGAAAAGGGCCTTCCCCAAACTGTTGCCACAAAGTTGGAAGCATAGCATTGTCCAAAATGTCTTGGTATGCTGAAGCATTAAGATTTCCCTTCACTGAAGATAAGGGGCCTAGCCCAAACTCTGAAAAACAGCCCCATACCATTATCCCTCCTCCATCAAACTTCATAGTTGGCGCAATGCAGTCAGGCAGGTAACGTTCTCCTGGCATCCGCCAAACCCAGACTTGCCCATCTGACTGCCAAAGAGAGAAGATTGATTCGTCACTCCACAGAACACGTTTCCACTGCTCCACAGTCCAGTGTTGGTGTGCTTTACACCACTCCATCCGACGCTTGGCATTGGACTTGGTGATGTGAGGCTTGCATGCAGCTGCTTGGCAATGGAAACCCATTCCATGAAGCTGCCGCTGCACAGTTTTTGTGCTTACATTAATGCCAGTGGAAGTTCGGAACTCTTCAGCTATGGAATCAGCAGAGCGTTGGCGACTTTTACGCACCATGTGCCTTAGCAGTCGTTGACCCCGCTCTGTGATTTTACATGGTCTTCCACTTTGTGGCTGAGTTGCTCTTGTTCCTAAATGCTTCCAATTCTAATAATATCACTTACAGTTGACCGTGGAATATCCAGCAGGGATGAAATTTCACAAACCGTCTTATTGCAAAGGTGGCATCCTATCACAGTACCACGCTTGATGTCACTGAGCTCTTCAGAACGACCCATTTTGTATCACAAATGTTTGCAGATGGAGACTGCATGACTAGGTGCTTGATTTTATAAAATAGAATTCCTGTATTTTCTACTCTTTGTGAACCAATCAGAATTCACTATCAATTAACATTCAAATTTGGTAGAAATTATGGAAGTGGATGCTACAATTATGGAACTAAAACCTCAACTTCGATATTGACATAGGGTATCTGTTGTGGAACTAGTATCTGGAATCAGATTTTCAATTTCATAATTCCATAATTTGAACCTACACTAAACATGCTAATTCCCTTATTTAACTCCACTAATATGCTTGGTCTCTTTTCTATCCCTCCTCTCCTGTCTCTCTGCTGTACATTCTTGCCATTCTTATCATCCACTAATCAATGTTTTTCAAATTTGTTTTCCTCACCCAGCATATTCTGCTGTATAACTTTTAAGATTTTAGATTTACAAGACTCATTATGTTTTACGCACTACATATTGCTGTCTCTTACTACCTACATGTTTCACCATTCTTAAGTACTGTTAAGAACTTCTTAGGAAATTCTTTTCTACTCTACTTGTCCACCCAGTGCCAGCCAGAAGCAGATGGGCTCCCCCTATGACCCCTCCCCCTCCCCTGCTCAAGGTTTCTTCCTATTAGTCAGGGAGTTTTTCCTGGCCACTGTCGCCTTTGGCTTGCTCTGAGGGAGTATCAGGCCTGGAATACCAATGTAAAGCTGCTTTGTGACAACTCATGTTGTAAAAAGCGCTATATAAATAAATTGAATTGAATTGAATTTTTGGACAATTTCCAGATTGTGAATGTTAATTTCCATCAATTCAATTTCAAGTTAAACTTTCATTGAAGGACAAATTCCATAATGTGAACTTTCAGTGTCTAGTGCAATGCATACCTTATCCATAAGAACCAGAAAGTTTATGCAGGTGAGACAGTAACAGTACAGTCATTTGTGCAACCCAAACTTGACATCACCTTTCCTGGGTAAAGTAGAAGTTCCAAACTCGAGACTCCAACTTCCATAATTTGCACCGACAGATGATGTGCCACTGCCTTATTCTGAACTTCAATATACATACATACATACATTTTGAGTGGAAATGATGGAGGTTAATGGTACAATTCCAGAATTCCTTCCCTTCCCCTGAACCTTTACCTCCACTTTGCCCTAGGAGCCCACTCTTAAGCCCCCCTACAATTATTTACCCATAGCCCTTGGCTACAGAGCAGTGGCCAACTGGTCACCCCCACGGAACTCGGGTCAACTGGTCACCCCCATTGAACCAGAGCCAACTGGTCAACTGCTCTGGACATAGACTCAGGAGAACACAGAGCCTGGGGCCAACTGGTCACCTGCTCTGCACTTGGGCTCAGGAGCACACAAAGCCTGGGGCCAACTGCTCACTCTCTGGACCTGGAGAGCAAAGTATCAGTTCTGGAACTTGACTATCCATCTTAAACTTTGGATTACTATGAGTCTGGAGATCATGGAGAACCATCAGGGATCTCCCTCACACTTTTCCCTTAGCTTGACTTCACCTTTTCTGTGTAAAATAGAAGTTCCAAATTTACAACATCAAGTTCCATCATGTGTACCTAGGGTTAACATGACTTTTCCTTATTCTGAACTTCAACATCCATAATTTGTACTTGGACCATTTTGGGTTTATGAGGGTCCCTGGCCCTCAAAGAACCATCAGGGATCTCCCTCACACTGTACCCAAGCTTGATGTCACCTTTCCTGGGTAAAGTAGAAGTATAGGAATGAAAACTTCAAAAACAATGGATTCCATGGTAACTACTGCAAATACTCAATACCACACTGTGGATATTTAGGGTACTGCAAATTAAACTTTTAAAAATACTTTTAAAAATATGAAAATGATCACAAAAATACTAGAGGAACTCTGAATAATAAAACAGCAATCAGATCTGAAAAAAATGGTTTCCCTGATTTTCTATGAATATTTTTAATACTTCGTAGCGATTCCGAAATTGGACGCAAGGTTAGGAACTCCCATTGAAAATGAATGGATGTGATGTAATGTTGTTCCAGACATCGCAATACGTTCACTAACCTGTAGAAACCTTGGAAGATTTCCTCAATTAGTGTGACAAATTCCAGAATAAGTGCGCTAAATGCTGGAAATTCTACAAAAAAATTAGGCCCGGCCCTAACCCTAACCCTATCCCTAACCTTAACCCTATCTCTGTGCCTATCCACATACTAACACTACACACTACACACTAACCATACACACTACACCCACTCACAACACACTACACACTACACCCACACACTACAGACACTACAAACTACACACACTACACAAACTACACACTACACACACAAACACTCTACACACATTGCACACACTAACACACTACACACCACTCTACACACAGTACACACACTAACACTAACTCTATACCCTACACACTAACCTTAACCCTAATCCTACACACAAACACTAACCTTACACACTAACCCTACATACTAACACTATCACTAACCTTACACACTAACCCTAACCCTACACACAACCCTAACCCTACACAGTAACCTACCACACTAACCCAGTACCCTACCAGTGTTTCTCAATCCTACTCCTGGAGCCCCCCGGTCCTGCATATCTGCTATCTATCCTTGCTCCAAACACACCTGATTGAAATTAGTGATTAAATCAGGTGTGCTCAGCTAATCAAAAGTGACACTGCTGTATTCACTCAGGTAGCTAGAGCAGGGAAAGATGGAAAACGTGCAGACCAGGGGGGCCCCAGGAGCAGGATTGAGAATCAGTGCAACACACTAACGCTTACCAACACAATAAACCTAACCAACACACTAAAACAGTAACCTTACCCTGGACCCTCTCTGACAGAGGATCCCACAGACCACAGAAAAACCACAGGCTGGCCAATAACAGAGTTTTCTTTTGTAGAACAGGTAGACCAATAAGTTGGCCAATGTTTTAATGTTTATGTTATATTAGACAACATATGCTATATAATGTAACATTGTTGATTTGGAAGAGCACTATTTTTATTTCAGTTCATCTGAAACAATCCCCTTTCTGTACACAATGTACACTTGAATATATTCACACATACCATTTCATCTACATGAATTTTTCATTTTCAGTCCTAATTATGAAAATATGTCTTCAGTGCATTTAGATAAACAGCCTTCACATGGCAACATTTGTCTCAAGGTTTTTTTTTCAAATTAAAAAAAGTGGCCTAAATGTTGAAAGATAGGCTACAGATTGTGTTTATAATGTCTAAAATTTAAATAAATACACCAGTGAATGTGTTTGGGAATGGGAAGTAGCTAAAAACCACACATCCCAGAAGCTCCAACCCCAAAAAGCATTTGTTATTCTGCCACAGAGCTCTTGCAGGTATTTGTAGGCTTTGAGTCAGTACAGCAACAGTAACTTTGTACAAATAAAAGTTTTAAAATGCTCTTACTTAATTCTCTTTTCTAAATGCATGTCCCCAGTTCTTTCCTCTTCTACATGTGTAATTAATGCCACTTATAATGAGGAACATAATCAGTGTCTGAGATACCACACTGCTGGAGGAAAGAGACTTTAGATATATTCTTGGTAAATATTTCAACATGCACTGTAATACCTTTAATTAAAAACACATGCATATGATGAATTAAACCAGATTGCATATTGCATGATAAATGAACTTTTGTAATTGTATTCATGTATAAAGCATCATATGAGTGTCTCATCCTAATGCAAAAAACAAATTCAACTGAGTGAGAAGCAGAGATGTGCGTTTCATGTTACAATCCCTGAAGTGATAAAAAAACTTCATGGAAAGACCACCCTCGCCCCACAGGGCTAACGGGATTCTGTCCTCCCATGCCTTCCGGCAGGTTCGTGGCGGGAGTCATCAAGCAGGACCGCTTCCCCGCCTTTGAGAAGGTCTTGTGGCGGATGTTTCACGGGAATTTCGTTCTTCGACATGCTGAAATCCAGTGCCCTGTGGATGAGCACATTGCTGTGAGGAAGCTTTACAGTGTTTTTTTTTTCTTTTTGTTTTTTTTTTCTTGTGATTGTTGTGTTTCATAATATAATAATACACAGGATAATGAAGAAGCTAAGAAAACCAAACATGAGATTGTTGGGAGCTGTATGTTTTCATCACATATGCAGTTGATCAGTATGTTGTCTAGCTAATAAGGCTTCCACTATTGGCTCACGGGCAGGATAATTCACTGCAACAGAGGTTCTATTCTCATAAGATAGGGGTAATTAACAAGCATCAACTTTGAGCTACACATCTGTCACCACCACAGAGCATTTCTCTACAGTCTCCGAATGTTTTGTAAATGTCTGCTAGGTACTACATGTTGTTGCCTAACAAACCTGCATGGTTTTACAGAAGTTCATTATTTTTGTTATCACTCTTGATAAACCATTTGCAGGATTTCATCCTCTTTATATTCGTGTCTAAACTGTACATCCGCTGATATGTATGTAGTTGCATATCCAAATTTTCTCAAAAACAGTGAGTACGCAGCAAGAATTTCCACATTTTAAAGGGTCTGAATACAGTTATGTCTCACATATGATTTTTAATAAGTTTGTAAAATAGAATCATTCTGTAAATATGACAATATCTAAAACAAATTGTTTCAAAGTGTAATTTAGGTTCTTCTGTTGTGTAGCCCTAGATTAATGAATTTGTTTTACCTTTTCTGCATTCACAATATGCTATATTAATTCAATTGCTGCAAGCTGATATGCAAATTACATTTGTTTTTTCAATGAACACAATGAACAATAACACAATGTTTTTCACCGATAGTGTGAAAGCATTTTGACAAACATAGCCTTTCAGTTGTGATCCCTATCACTTGTGATGTATATGATGACATGCATGGCCCATGCCCTCATCTCCAAAGCATACAAAATAAAGATATAAAATATGCTGCGGTTCTGGTAGTGTATTAAAATAGGGTCATTTAATCACCTAGTATTGTGCTATCCCAGTTGCCAATTGATCGTGCCACCATGTGTGCCAGAATTAGAGCTATCAGGTTGTGCATGAATGCCTGCCTTTATTGGTCGCTTACAGCAAGCTGTAAGCTCTTGCCTGATCGACTTTGGCACACATATCAGATCATGTGTATGTAAATTTCTCTTTCTCCTCTTGTATGTCCAAGTTAATGTTACAGTCATGACAAAAAAATTCAGGAATAGTTAGTGCCAAATAGATTGTGGCAAGTGGTATGAAAGTACAGTTCATATTATCATAACACATCCAGCTCCAGATATGGCATGGTCATGTGTGTGTGTGTGTGTGTGTGTGTGTGTGTGTGTGTGTGTGTGTGTGTGTGTGTGTGTGTTTGTGTGCATGCGCGCACGTGATACATTATGTAGAAGGCAATAATGGGTGCCTGCATCTGGAGTATATGTGCAGAGCTTGGGGATCTGGCCTTTCTGCAAGAATTCTTACATCTTACATAGTATCTGTTAGGGGAAAAGGATACATTGTGGCGTAGATTTCGACTATTTATGGAAACTATTTATGCTCTTAATGTCACTTAGAAAATGTCAAATTGCAAGCACAGGATAATGAATAGATAGGTCAAGTGAACAGCCTGTGTGGACTTGACATAGTTGTTGGGGAACCTGTTTGTCTTTGTGGATTGAAAAATCAGAATAGGCTGTCATAGATGTAGTCATTGTCTGACTAGTCACTGTCAGTTTACATCAATACTGTTTCATCAAGGAAAAAAGGCAGATGATGGAGTTGTGCAGAGCAAGTCTAATGTGACACGAAGTTACTGTATAAACACAGTCTTCACTCAAATATTCACAGGGCTTCACCAACTTCTATGAAGTATTCCATTTGTTGCAAAAATTGCCTCTAATAGTGTGGCTAAATGTCTGAACGCTCCTTTCAGATCTATACAGAGATACAAAGGGTAAAACATCAATATTTAATCATTTAAAATGATTTTTTTGTTTCACGGAGGAGCAGCCCACTTTGTGGATAGAAATTATAATAATATTGATTATGGTAATGTCGTACATGAGCATCACAGCTAACCAGCTTCTTTGCTTTTCACTTGAAGGAAGATGCAGTCAAGAAGGATGTCTTCATTGTGTTCATGCAGGGAAACCAGGTCAAAGGAAAAATCAAAAAGATATGTGAAGGGTGAGTGAATACATTTTTCAGAAGCAGGTGCCTTGCTGTGGTGTTTTGTTTTCTCACTTTTTGCATTTTGTTTTTTTTAAGCAGCTTTCATGCCAGTTTGTACCCTTGTCCTGACACTGTTAATGCACGAAAGGAGATGAGGACCAGTGTTAACACACGTACTGACGACCTTCGAATGGTAAGAGTATAACTCTGGCCAACTCCTGCCCATATGACAGGAAAGATGCTTAAATATATACACTATATATATTATACAATAAGTACTGCACTCACAAAGGTACGTTAAAACAAGACAAATGCAATCCTCTGATAAACCTGCATGTGGACATACCACACAGTACACCACAGTGCTATGGTGGAGAGGGTACTGCTTTAGTGACGCCAGCTGAGAAACTTGCATGTGTCTGATGAATCGCAAGATCAGTCACTGAGATTGTGAGATAGGAAGCCCTGGCCAACCTATCCACCCTGATCTCTGTCTCGTACTGTTGGATCCCGGTTGACATGGCCGTTTTCAAACCCAAGATGGAAGCAACCACCATGCTGAATGAACCACTCAGGACCCCTCTTTTTGATAACCTGTCTCCCAGAGGCTCTTAGAAATAAAGCCATTCACAGCAACTCTGCCGCCTTGCATGCTAATGCTACTGCGAGTGTGTAGATGCAGTCCCATAGTCCCAGAACCCCCCCCCGTTCTTTAAATGCTACAGAAATGTAGGGATGCTGGGGACCATCTGCTGAGTGCATGGGGCATGTCTTCAGAGACTGTAATTACAGCTGGTGGCCTCCACAGTTGATGACTTTGATGGCTGACATTGTATGAGGTTAAAAGCAGGAACTTTATGTCAGCTTAGAAATGAAATACATTCAAATATACATACTGTATGTATTTGTAACAACTGTTGTAGACAATACTGCTGAGTTTAAATATGAGGACATGTTTTTTTACTTATCAAGCAACACAAATAAACACAATCACACACACACACACTCACCCACACGCATGCATGCATGCACGCACATAATATGCAAGATTTGCAACAGGAGCGTCATGCTCTAATAGCACTGAGTGTGGCTCTAACAGCAGATACTGTCCCTGGTCCTCCCGCAGTCACATCACGTATGAGGAGAGCTGCCACAAGCAGTCAAGCAGAAACTACAGCTGCTCAGCTGATCTCAGCAGCCCAGTGCAGGGGGGCACAGAGGAAGTGTTAAAGGGAAATAGTTTTGTCAGAACATAAACCATATAACTATATCTAAGTCAGTTTAATAAGCCGAATGCTTGACTCCTCACCTAAATTAATGTTTGCTCTGGTGCTAAATGGCTGCTTTGCATCATCCAGCTGGATGGTGAGCTGATTTCAGTGACTTCATTGTAAAGCACTTTGAGGTCCTTCAAAAGCTCTGTACAAATGCATGCCACCATCATGTTGTCATTGTTATCATCATTTCTGCAGCCATGAACTCTCTGAAAATGAACTGATTTCCTGAATAATAACAGCCATTGATGAGCTGGAAGTTCAGGACAATATCAATGCAGTCAGTTAAAATCCAAGGCTGTCCAAGGCTGAATGATTTGAAACCGGACTCCCAAAGGAGAGTATGCTGGGCAAACCCTGGAGCTAGTATTTCATCATAGTTGTGTTTCAGGATGCAAAATAATGCAGCTTCTCTGCTTGTTTACCTGTGCTATTTCTTTTGCTTCACTCCTGGAAATGAATGGATGCGAGTATCAATTATCCCTCAGTACGCTAATCTCAAAGAGTTGGTATGACACTGAGATAACTTAATGGTAGTGATGTTATACTCCAAACAGGCATCACTTAATCTCAAGGCATCATATGATTGCAAAAATTATAAATATCCATAGATTTTAGTTCTGATTCTGCATCGTATGCACATGCAGAGAAGCCAAAGACAGTGAACTAATGGAGTTGGTGTGTCCCGTGTGCTCAGCTAGATACTGTGGTGGTATACATCACTGGTAATGAGAGAAAGCCAGGAGGAAGGAAGAGCATGAGGAAAGCAAGAGGAAAGTAAATAAATTATGTATCAAGGTTAAGGATTCTTGGAGGTTGCATGCACAGAGTGTACCTCCAGCACCCTGACTGTCCTGATGAATTTATGCCTTTGTCTCATCGGTGAGGTCTGCAGATATGAGTACCATCCATGAGACGTGAGATTTTATGGCCTCAGCACATTGTCCTTGGATACACAGTGGTCTAGCAGGAGGGCAGCACTGTGTAAAGTCTGACCAGTTTGTTGGGTTCTGAGAAATCACAGTAATCTGAGGCAGTGGTTCTTAAACTTTTTGACTCTGGGACTCAAACAAAAACCTTAATGCCCTCTCAAAAACAAAACAAAACAAAAAAACTTTCCCTTTCACAACCCATCATAGCCTGCGAAGTAAAAGAAAATATGTGGGAAATGAAACTACATACTTTAATGTAAATATTAAAGATGCACAATATAATACACAAAAAAGTGCATTATATTGTGAAATACAAGTATTTTAAGATTACTTGAATGCCTGAAACAAATAGTTACCAATCAGGGCACAATGAATACGTTCTATGTTGTCAGAGTAAATTATACAATTTTATACGGTTTACCTACGCAAAAAAATGATATTTTTGAGAAATGTGTTGTTCATTGACCATTTTTTTCTCTTTTTGGTTCCATCCCCTACACGAATACGAAGGTCCTGAGGAGAACAGAAGAGTACCGAGAGACCATCCTAACCACCGCGGCAGCTAACTTCCTCCAGTGGAGCACCAAAGTGAAGAGGATGAAGGCCATTTATTACACACTCAACCTGTGCAACATCGACATCACCCAGAAGCTAATAGTAGCAGAGATCTGGTGCCCCGTGTCTGACCTCGGCGCTGTGCATGCTGCTTTACTAAAGGGATCGGTACAATATCTCCTTGTGCTGTCTTTCCAATATAACCTGCAATGTGCTTTGTCCTTCATATTGAGAAACATTTTTAGGGTTTTGTTTTTGGTTTTGTGTTTATTTCCAAACATTTTCACACCATGATTTAAACATTAAAGTAATATGATCATATGGAACAATGTTCCATTAACATTTTGAGAATTGTGCACTTCCTGCTTCTGATTTTCACGAACAACTCAGGCATCCTCCCGAGGTGGGTTTGACATTTCTTAGAGTTGAAAGGAACAAATTGATACAGAGTCGCTTCCAGGGAGCATTGCACTACAATCAAAGTGATTCATTACCATCTGACATGCATCATTTTGCTCTCATGCATGAACCAAGTCACTTTATTCTGGGAAAATGTGGTAGTTCTCTGGTAGCTTCTTAGGTAACATTTCAAAGCCTCGTTCTGGGAAAACTCAAGCCCCAATGGATCTAGGCTCTGTATGTCACATACATGCATGTGAAGTTGATGTAAATCATTAAAGGCATTGCATATCAGAGGACTCAATGGAGAGAAGAGACACTGGGTATATACTGTAAATGCAAGCATGAAAGGGTTATTTCTAAGTGCTTCTGAGTAGTTTCCATGAAACTTTCATAAGATGTCTTTATTTATCTTCTTGCAGCCTTCAAATGAGGCAGGGCCCTAAGTGAGCTCTCATTGATCAGCAGTCACTCTGACACACTTTCCACAAGTGTGAAGTTCCCAGTTTCATCAAAGTATACAATCTCCTAAGAAGACCACATCTAGCTTTTAAACGAGTTAGAGCTGTAACTGGAAGCAGCTTTTTTTCAGCACTGCAAACAGTGGTGGTGTGTGATTTTCTAACAGATTATGATTTGTTGGTGTGTTTCTGTGTGTGTCTCTGTGTTTACACACACTTTGTACATGTGTATTGCACAGGAGCAAAGTGGATCTAGTCTGTGTCCAGTTGTGAACAGAATACACACCCAACAAACCCCCCCCACATTCAACAGGACCAATGCCTTCACTTCAGGATTTCAAAGCATCATCAATGCCTATGGAGTGGGGAATTATCAAGAGGTCAACCCAGGTGAACCATGTGTCATATGCCTTGTTGAAGTTGCACCTGATTATCAGCCATGAGAGATTACAAATTTAGGGAGGTTCAGTTGAAAACACTCTATTTGCTGTGCCCCCTTTTCTCAGACTGCAGACAATGCCATTTCAATACCATGCAATACTTTACTTTAAATAATTTTCTGTGGCAATTATTCAACCACTGGAACAAAAAGGACTCCATGATTTAAAACGTATCTATTCTGTTAGTTTTCATAGCCTATTATAGGGTCATATGTCTGGGTGAGTTTTGACGCCTGTGGCTGCTTGTTTATTGATGTCCCTGTCTGCCCTGCAGCTCCGTACACCATTGTCACATTCCCTTTCCTATTTGCTGTCATGTTCGGAGACTGTGGCCATGGCCTGGTTATGACTCTCCTTGCCGTTTGGATAATCCTGCAAGAGGAGAAGTTCCGAAATCTAAAAAATGAGGTGGGAGCAATGTCCAGTCCCACAAGAAGGGCTGAATCCTTGACATATTACATGAGGCTATGTACGAAACTCATCTGACCTCATGGTGACCTCATGTTTTTAAAATAATGCATGACTGTAGGGTGGCCGTGATCGCTTCTGATTCTACAGCGTATCTGTTAACACAACAACAACAGGAATAATGAGTTGCTGGAGTTTTACACTCATAAGCCCTTCTCCTGACCCTTGCAATTTTATCCTGCAGCCATCATGGAAATAAAAGTAAATATACATAATGCATTTGCTTCATTAACCTAAGATTAACTCTCCTGCAGCTCACTGATGTCCTTGTTGGTGGGCGGTACATTATTGTTCTCATGGGGGTCTTCTCCATCTACACTGGCCTCATCTACAACGACTGCTTCTCCAAGTCCTTCAACTTCTTTGGCTCAGCCTGGAGTGTCAATGCCATGTTTGGGCCTAGCGGACCATGGACGTGAGTTATATATATATGCCATACATTTCCTTCATCCATTTTGACAGTTCAGATTTACTAAGGGAAGATATGACAACCTGAGCTTGGAAGCAACCTTGACTTTGTTAATGGAATAAGCTATGGTCCTTATTAAATTGCCATGTGCAAAGCTTGATTTAACCTAAAACAATTGTCATAAAATTATAATGAAAATAAGATAAAAAAAACTCCATGCATCGTATTGTATTATATTAACATTTTTCCAGTTTTGAAATAAAATTAAGACCATATTTAAGTTTTTTGTTTCATATCTTATTGAAACAGTAATACTCTTTTTCACTAAATGAATGCCAAATAATTTAAACTAAAAATTGCATGGTAATTAGGTGCATTTGTGGATTAAAAAGCATGTCCTTGAGGCTGTGTGTAAATAAAGTAAGAAGACTAATTGCCTTCATTATGTGCAGTTTGAAAGACGTGAGTGTATTTATTTAATTTCTCAATATTTTTAATAATCATTCTCAATCATCCAAAGAGCAGAAATGTGCAAAGATAGCAGCCTGTGTTTTCTTTTCTTTGTTCTGTAAATCAGCAATGAGACACTGCATGGTTCCGAACATCTTCAGCTTGACCCAGCGGTTCCTGGGGTCTATTCAGGCAGTCCATACCCATTCGGCATTGACCCGGTCAGTGAGCACAACTGCAGTATCAGAGCATGTGAGGGGAGGGGGGTGGTAGCAATTTTCCACTCATGGCTCAAAGCTCTTTGTAATTGGTCCATTTCAACTCTTCCCCCGATTTTCTGCACCCCACTCCAGTTGCGCTCCTGGTCACATGTGAGAGAAGTCTTGCTGCACGTCTGCTCCAAAATAAAATTCTCCCTCTCCCTCTGTTCCATGCCAGACGTGGGCTCTCCTCACAATGGGGCATTCATTAGTAATTGGTTTGTTGATTACTATCATAATCTTACATGACTACCTAAAATTCATCACTATGTTAGTTGTTGAGAGGAGTGACAGAAGCCTACATGAATCTTTGCTTGTTTCAACAACCCCCCCCCCCCCCCTCCCCACACACACACACACACACGCACCCTTCATTTGTAACCTTTACCAAATGTCCACATGTGTGATGTGTGTGTGATCACTGTGTTTACTATAATACCTGCCAAATCCATTGTCCCTACAACTAGCATTAGCAGATTGTATAATAATGCCTTACAGTTGCATGATGGGCTGTTGCATGCTCTGTGCTTGTGGACTGGAACAGTATCAGAGTGGGAGAGAGCACTGATGATCCGACTTTATTAAATCACGTCCTTGCTCCAGGCAAAAAACCGGCCCACTCTGCTCTCCATCGTCATCGACTCTGCGCTGCCCCCATGCTCTGCTCAATATCCAGAATAGCATTGTGAAAACTTATAAATATTATTTCCTTAATTTGCACATTTTTCCATTTCCAAGTATAGTTTGGTTGTGATTATGTGGTATGTGGTAATGGTTGTGGTAAAAACACTGTAGATGAGCTCTGCACGGTTTGGTTGTTCAAAAGCGTGTGTTAAACGCGAGATGAATCCTCTGACCTGTGTTCAGTCCTATGGAGGACAAAAAATGACATGAGCATAAATAAATGCAGAAATAAATACATAAATAAATGAAAAATAAATACATTTTGGGAATGAAAAAGGCTATTTCTGTATTTTTACACTTAATTATCTATGCCTTTCTACATTTATTTATGCATTTCTGTATTTCTACATTTATTCATTTCTACATTTATTTATTTATTTCTGTATTTCTACATTTATTTATTTATGCATTTCTGTGTCTGTATGTTAATTGAGTGGGTGGTCCTATACCTCAGTCTAAAGCCGGATTGGTTATAGCGGTGCGACTGGATCTACTGCTACTGCCTTGACTTGGCTGGGGTTATGCACGTGACGTCACAGTACGCTGAGTCACTGCGGCTTCCACCCGCTGAGTGGCAGGAAGACTAAGGCTAATCAGAGCTTGAATGCTATGAAAACACAAAAAATATATCTACAATGAGCTGTTGTGCGATTGACTGTACGAACAGATTCAACAAGAAATCGGAACTATCTTTTTACAGACTGCCGAAAGCTAAAGAAAAGAGAAGCAAATGGATCGCTGCAATTCGCAGAAACAACTGGAATCCAAGCACCGAAACGTGTAGCTTACAGTTTTCCAAATAAAATATCCATTGGTGTTCTCATCACTTTAATTTCGCCAACAAAACCCGCCTAGTAGGCTAGCCTACGACCAAGCGTCAAGGCTTTTGCGGACATTCTAAAACGCTTACGTGAAACGGCTTAACGTGGCTTAATGTTCCAAAACAGCGATCAATGATCACCAAATTTCTCTCGGACGTCTCTTGTCATAGGCCTAAACACTTCCACCTGTCAAAAAAATCAAAACCGGAATCCTATGAGTATGGACGTTATCTTACATTAAGTGTTTTCCTCTCCACTGACGCCCATTATAAGGAAAAGGCTTAACGTGGCATAATGTCAAAACAGCGATCAATGATCACCAAATTTGTCTCACGTCATAAACACCATCTCCTATCAAAAAAGCAAAATTACGAAGCGTTTTCCGTATAATGGGCGTCAATGGAGAGTTTTGCTTTTTTGATAGGAGATAGTGTTTATGACGTGAGATGTCAGACAAATTTGGTGATCATTGATCGCTGTTTTGACATTATGCCACGTTAAGCTTTTTCCTTATAATGGGCGTCAATGGAGAGGAAAACGCTTAACGTGAGATAACGACCATACTCCTAGGATTTCGATTTTTTTTTTTTTTTTTTTTTGAAAGGAGAAAGTATGTCTGGCAAGAGATTTCCGAGAGAAATTTGGTGATCATTGATCGCAGTTTTGGAACATTAAGCCACGTTAAGCGTTTTAGAATGTCCCGGCTTTTGTATGCCTTCAGGCTTTGCTTTGTGTATTTCCCCGGCGTCGAACTCAGGTACATATAAATGTCAGGAAACACCGATTCCTGGCCACATGTCAATGTCCATTGACTACTGGTTCTTTGGTAAGTTGTAAGGATCACTGTCAAGTCCAACTGACTTTAATTTAACCAGATAATCGTTTGTTTTTCTCTCGGCTTTGCAGTTTCCCCTACTACAAGCAGTAGTATTGCAGCATGTTTTGCCACTCAGTCCGACTGAGGGGGCGTATTGCGGTGGGAAAGTGACGTCAGTGCATACCCTCTATATGGGAGGTTTGCCTTTAGCTCGCTACTAGCTGCTTAGCTACACTTAGTTGTCGACAGTTAGTTTTAATGTAGCCCTGTGTTATTGATGGAACGTTTTGTACGAGCCATTGCGTGGAGTTAGTACCAAGGTTAGCTAACCAGTTTGTGTAATATAGATATTATAGGAATCGTTAGATTCTGTCTGGTTCACCCAGCTAACCAATCCGGCTTTAGACTGGGGTATAGGACCACCCACTCAATTCACATACGGACACAGAAATACAGAAATAAATAAATGGGGAAGTGTAGAAATACAGAATTAAATGAATATAGAAACGTAGAAAACAGAAATAAATGAATAAATGTAGGAATACAGAAATACATGTAGAGATGCATAAATAAAAAATGTATAAATAAATAAATGTAGAAATGCATAAACAAATAAATAAACGTAAAAACACAGAAATGCCTTTTTAATTCCCAAAATGTATTTATTTTTCATTTATTTATTTATTTCTGCATTTATTTATTTATGCTTATGTCATTTTTTGTCCTCCATACAATCCCAGTCGTGTCATCACCCAATGATGACCAAGAGCCTGCAGTTTGCAGAATAAGTTGGCTTCATTCTGCCAGGGTCAAGGGTAGGTAGAAAAAACTATTGGACACATACCAACATGATGACTTCAAGTGGTGGCATGTTTATTTTGATTAAATTTGCTTAGAAGATGCTTTTATCCAAGGGTACAGCATCAGTGGCCCATCTGTGAATCAAAATCATAAGCCTGCTGCTGACCACTATGCCATACTGCTGTCCCACGATTTTAACAAAAATGTCAGTTTTTTTTTTTATTTCTGTTAGGAAATTATCAACTTGTTTATTATCAACTTTTTTGCAGATTTGGAATATTGCTACAAATAAGTTGTTGTTCTTGAACTCATACAAGATGAAGATGTCTGTCATTCTGGGAGTGGTCCACATGCTGTTTGGGGTCACCCTGAGCCTCATGAATTATATGTAAGTTTCAGTTCAGTGTTCACAACTAATTAAACACTAATATTTGCCTTTTAACCAGCAGCCGGTTAACACTTGGGACATCGCTTGGATAATTCAGTTACTCTCTGGTCAGTGGCTTCAATGAAGTAATCCTGAGTCCTCCAATTAGTTTGAAAACCATAAAACCCTTGGATGCCTGGTGGAAACCTTTGTACAGTATGTAACACAATATGTAATTTTTATTCATTCAGGAAACATGCTTACCTTAAAACCTTACGCATTAATCATGGCACACAGGCCTGGTTGGAGCATGTTCTCATGGTGTCAAAAAGTGAGTGTCAGCCTTCCATGGAAACTACAGCTTCAAGTATGATCCCAGCCTGATGCTTTCTGGTAGAATACTACACAGTGACAATCATGTGTCATGTTTAGAAATGCTTAGATGTTTTGTTCTAATGTCGAAGGGAACATCTACATAAAAGCCTAATTAAGAGAACAATCCAACCATCATTAACTACTTTGCTGCAAATTATTCTCTGTTCATCTGTTGCACATCATGTCATTTTTCTGTATTGTTGAACACAATGCGTAAATTGCTGTTTGACTTCATTGTGTTTCATGAGAATGAACAGCTTTTTAGCTTATTCCTTGCCTCCATCTTGGGACAGTTATCATTAAGCCCTCAAAGAAGTACTGTAAATACATCCTTTCTCTTTGAGTTGGTGTTAAATCCCCCCGCCTTCCCCCACTAATACTGATCTCCCTTTTCCCATTGCAGATCCTCAGCTCACTGTAGTTAGTAAGATTAATCACATGCCATGCAAAGGAGAGGCCTGTGTTGGGGATATGCAGCTAAATGAAAATCTGGCTTCAAAGTCGTTAAAAGAACTAAGAAGTTTTGGTAGTGATATTATTCTTCATTGCTCATATTTGAGGGAATTACATGCCTGTCTCCAGTAAACTGCTCCCAACACAGCCAACACCCCTACACGCATACACTCCCACGTGTGTGCACAGAGCCTAGCTAAAGTTGATTCTGTTGAGGTAACTTTTCTGTTGTGAATATGTTGCATGTTTAATGCACTGGTGTTAATCGCAGGGCTGTGTGTATACCTATTAGAGGGCAGAGGCTCAAAGGGGTACAAAGCAGAACAAGCCAAGAGGGCCCTGAATACAAAATAAATATTCAGTTCTTTTGTGCTTGAATGTATTATTAAAGACACAATGCTTTTATTAAATAATTGCACAAGGAGAACAGTGAATCCCATTTTCTGGTTAGATGATTTAAATGACTGATGGTGGGTTCAAAGAGGTGTGAAGGTGTTCAGGTTTGCAGAATGCAGGTTGCATTACAAGATTTTAGGTGGTTAGCCAGCTAACTGCACTTATGACATGATTCAAATGTAAACCTCACCCTATCAATAACACCCTGTCAATAACAGCAAACATCAATAACTGTTCACTTTATCCCTGTTGTCTCACCAGAAGCAGGAGAACTATTGCATGTGAACAAATTGTATGTGAAATTAAATGGATGGATGGTAATTTAAAAAAAAAAAACTGATAGGTCTCACCAAAGTAAAGTGAACTGGTATTTCAATTTTGAAATGAAATACCAGTTGACACTGGTATATTCTAGCTGCAAGCCTTGCTACCAACTTTGTAATAATGTGTTCCCATTTTAGTCCAAAGATTAGTGCAGCGGAGATATACATGCCCTAAACAAATATCCATGGTAAAGCTTTTTTCTAGTTGGCTGGATAACCAGTAGTGGCATGTGGGTCCTCACAGGCAAACTGTTCAGATTTGCAGGGGTAAACATGCGGGGGAGATAAAGACTGAAGGCCCACTTTGTTCTTACAAGGTCAGAGGCATGATGCATGTGGATTGTGGAGTGGAGTGTGGATAAAGCAGTAAAAAGTACACATGTATGCTGGAGAAATGATTCCATTGGAACTCCTATTCACATATAGCTCCATAATGAGTCTTCATTGTGGTCCTTGTGGGTCAGAGCTAACACTCGTTGGTTCTATTATAGTGCAGTCAGGCCCAGAATTATTACCCAGGCACCCTAATAAATATGCACAAAAAATATTGTAAACTAAAAAATAATACCGTTATTGACATGAACTTTATTTTCCATAATATGTAAAATAGTGTGCTTGTAAACTAAACAATAATACCGCTATTGACATGAACTTTATTTTCCATCATGTGTAAAATAGAGTGCTTTATTAATGACTCAAAGTCTTACATTTTTCAACAACAAATTTATTTCACAAAAAACAGGTTTCACAATTATTGGCACCCCTGGATTAATACTTTGTGCAACCACCCTTGGTAAAGATGACAGCCCTGAGTCTTTTCCGATAATTTCTGATAAGGTTAGAGAACATATTTGGAGGGATGCAGGACTTTTCAGGATCATTGATATCCTTGGGTTTGCACTTATGGATTGTCCAGTTCAGTTCAGACCACAGGTTTTCAATGGGATTTAAGTCCAGAGACAGATGGCCATTGCAGAACATGGATTTTGTTTTCACTTAACCGTTTCTATATGGATTTTGATGGGGTCACTATCCTGCTGGAAAATCCACTGACAACCAAGTCTCAGCCTCCTAGCAGAGACAACTGGATTTTCTGCCAAAATCTCCAGGTACTTGGTGGAATTCATTATGCCGTTGATCTTAACTAGTGCTTGTGGACCACTGGCAGCAAAACATCAATGATTCACCTCTATATTTGACAGTGGGTATAAGGGGCTTTTCCATGTATCCATTCCTCTTTTGCCAACAAACATGTTGATGGTGTGCATGGCTAAAAAGTTCAATTTTGTTCTCATCATTTTGGTAAAGCTTTATTGCCAAATTTAACTTTCTTTGGTTTTATTTACAATAATTGTTAGGGCTGCCATTAATTTTAACACCTAACGTATAGATTATTATCTGTGTTGTTTATTATATGCAACCTGTTTTCTTCATTTTTATCAAGAGTGCTAATAATTATGGATCTGACTCATCTAACATGGCCCCAAACTAGCTAGGAATGTGGTAATTTATTCCAAGTCTCCCTTTAAAATTTCACATAGTTCAGACCCATTAACTTTAATGGCCCATAATCTTTTCAACGATCTGCAAATGTCAGTGGCATTAACCTTGAGCTGAATAAGTCACTCACTTTGTTCTGTACTCTGAAGAGATCCATTAGAAGGGCTCCTTACTCAGTGCAGTTTAGGTGCCTTCTTCCATTGCTTAATGGTTAAAATCTCAGCTCTTTCAAACAATGAATTTCAAACTAATGGTAATTTGATCTCAGCACTGCAAATCTTGCCAAGATGATTCAATTAACTAGTGTCCCCTTTGAGCATTTTCCAGACTTTCTTCAATTTGGTTGTATTGTGTCTCTAACAGTTATTGTTCCTTTTTTTGAATCATACCTCTATCTGCACTTACAATACCACTTGTAGAATACTGATTAGCTAACTTCAGTGACCCTGCCACATCAAAGCCTGCGATGGTGGACAATATTTATGCTGGTGTTGTTTGCTCACCAGGTAGTTTTAGGGCAAAATTGATAGAGGGCATTAGTTGCTAAAACAGGCAGCCAACAAAATAACCACAAAAATAAAATGGGAGAGCAACTGTTGACTGTAAATTGTATTATTTATTTATCTGAATATGGCTTTGCATGTGTACAGCAGTGTACAAATTGCAGCTGACAACTGTCATTTGAAACAGAGCAAGACTGTCTCTAGCATTAACACGGTCTCTAGAGGATCTGTATGTATCTGTATGTTTCAACTGCTGAGAAAATAGTGTTGGACTGAATGTGCCGAAAACATTTTAAAGTAAAATTTAAATATAGAAATTTCATCAATCCTATCTACAGCAATAAACTAGGGCTTTTGTAAAAGAAATGTACTGTTCAGAATGCCTACTTTGGGAGATTTTGTGATCCTGTGAAGGAATGTTAATTCAACTAGTAAAGTCCTACTATAGGTTATGATCAGGAAAGGTGGCAGTAGGAAAGATAGCAGTCAGGAAAGATGGCAGTTGGTTTGTAACATAACCCTTCTTCACTTTGAGCTCATTAGAAACTGATATAGTGTCCATGTTTTTTTCCACCACAGATATTTCAAGAACACCAGGAACATTCTTCTCCAGTTCATTCCTGAGATGATCTTCATGCTGGCCCTGTTTGGTTACCTGGTGTTCCTCATCATCTTCAAGTGGTGTGTACTGCTTAAGTCTGACAGGGCACCCAGCATCCTGATCCTCTTCATCAACATGATGCTTTTTGCCAATGAGGACTCAGATGATGCCATGCTCTACAATGGACAGGTAGTGTGTGATGTATGAACAGGCTTACAATGGACAGGTAGTGTGTGATGTATGAACAGGTTTACAACCTCTGCTGGACAGAAAGGGTCAGAGGCAAAATAAGGCTGTGGATTACGAAATTAGGCATATGTCTGTCATCTGCAGTGGACAAAAATGAGCTGTACAGTAAGGTGAACAAACACCATCGCCGACAGCTCAAATGGCCCTGTCTTCCCCTTGTTTCTAACGTGCATTCTCACCAGTGATGTATGAACAGGTGTGATTTGCCTGCATACTTTCTGTATGCAGTCAAATCACTAGTGAATCAGAGGCAACTCATTTGGCCTACATCAAAGCTGTAACTAAGGGTGTTTTCACACTTGGTCCCTTTCAGCCCTCAAAACAAACTCGGAGCGATTAGTCATTTTGTCAGCATTTTTTGTGCATATGTGAACATTCCAAAGTACGAACTCAGACCCCTCTGAAACAAACCGAACTCAGACCACCTCAGGAAGTAGTCTCCGTTCGGTTTGCTTCAAGTCCGCATTGCGGTTCGGTTAACCTGTGCATTGTGGACACAAAGCACTCCAGGTTCGCTTCGCCTTTTGCCATTGTACTTTAGCCCTCTAGGCTTGCTGTAGACAGATCACATGCTATTGCACTGCGATGCTCGTAAAAACAAATAGATGGAACTAGGGCTGGTTGATTATGGCAAAAATCATAATCATGAATATTTTGGTAAATATTGAGATCACAATTATTTAACACGATTACTCATTGACTTTGGAAATATCATGCATTTATCGAACTTGTGTTTTTAACAGTGGATTTTCTTTAACTTTAACCCTTTTGCACGTATGGTCACACCGGTGTGATTTGCCGTTTAGCGCGTGTGCTAAAACTGGTGTGATTAGAACACTAGATTGGAAAAATTCTAGATAATTTTAGCTTTGAGGAACCAGCGATTTAAAGTTAAAAAATATAGCAGATGCTAACTGAAAACTATGAGAAGCTTAATAACGCTAATGAAAACATAATGAACCATGTGTAACGCGCGCTACATAGCATAAAATTAAGTTACATACGAAAGGGTTAAATATAATGCAACTGAAAAACAAACTTAAAAATAAATGTAAAAGATATATACACACATACATTTCAATGAATAAAAAAAATATCTCGATTATCTTGTTTTCATAATCATTGGAAGCCAAAATCGTAACTGAAAATAAAATTCGATTAATAGCCCAGCCCTAGGCAGAACCATGGCCGCTGGCAGCGATAGCAAGATGATAATTTAACCAAAATACCACAAGAATGTGGATAAGACAAGTATAGCAACAGCCAGTGTTCTTTTTCTACACGAACTAGTTCAGTTCATAGTTCATAAGCTTTAAAATGAACTAGTTCAGTTCATAGTTCAAAATCTTTAAAATGAACTCGTTCGTTCATGATTTCAAATATGAACTAAATAGTTCATTTTTAGTTCTTTTTACATTTTTTACCTCCAATACATTGCTGCGAGCTATTTGTCAAAATTACTGTCACTGCCCACTATAGCACCACAGACAGCAATTCTACACCTTTTGAATGAGAATTTAAGTTAGCATCGAGTGGACAGCCCTCAGGATACTGGTATTTGCCTAATGTGTTGTTGCCACCCATTCAGTCTACACCAGTAGCAGCTGCAATAAAAATATGAGGACAAACGTGCTGCTTGAATGGTCTTTATTATAAAGACAATCAGAACTGTAGTCCTTAAGGTGCAAATGTTTTTTTATGCTCTCTATTTCAGTATTTTTACAAACTTCAGTTCAATGTGCCGTTTTAAGTTTGCTGTTGACGTCGTCGATGTGCGGACTTTCTTTTTCAAACCGGGCGGGCAAAGTTTACAGACAAAAGTCACATTTCTACCGTCTGCGGCAGTACTGTCTTTGCCGAAAAACTCTTTTAAATGTTCATAATCTGTGGAGTCTGAGAGCTCCGGACTGTTGCTTTCCTCCTCCATAGCCCATGCTTTGTTGTGATGACGTTTTGTTTGTGCGACAGGGCGACGAGCGGTGTCGCGGTGCAAATCCGTTGCCACATCGGATGGCTTTCCGCAGCGCCGTTAAGCACAGTTCACGGTGTGTTTTATTTGGGGGGGTTCACTAGAAATCTGGCATCGTTTTGAACGAAAATAGAACGTGTATGAACGCCGTTCACAGACGTCAGAATGAACGCGTTCGCAATAAAGTTCCTCAATCGGAAATACGAACGGTTCAGTTCTTAGTTCACCAAAATATGAACGAGTTCATGAACTTTCGTTCATTGAACGCGTTCAGGCACAACACTGGCAACAGCCATCTTGTTCCAAATGAAAGCTACCCATAATCCAAAGCAGTAAAGGTCTGAGAGCTCCAGAGGAACTATAGTGTGAACAGCAAGAGGACTGAGGCCCCATCAGAGCTGAAGTGGACCAGAAACAGAACTGAGTCCTCTTTCAAATGAACCCACAATATGAACACAAAAAGAACTGAGTCCCTTTTCTGTTGGTCCACTTTAAGAGGACTGAGTTTGGTTTGTTTAAAAAGGACTATATGTGAAAACACCCAACCATGAACCACAACGCGGACTTGACGTGAACTAAACTGTTTGGTTCGTTTCAGAGGGGTCTGTGTTCACATATGCACAAAAATTCTGACTAATCGCTCTGAGTTCATTTTGAGGTCTGAAAGGGACCAAGTATGAAAACACCCTAAGTAAATTACCCAAATCTTTATTTACACAAAGTTGCCCAAAGTTTTATTCCAATATTAATCACAGCCATGGCTGGCCAAACCGTTCTGGATCTTCTGCTGAATTAGTTAAATTTGGATTTTTGGATAGCTGTCTATGGTTGTAACTTGTTCACCATAAAGAATGTCAATTGTTTAAAAAAATGCAAAATAATGCAAATAATGAATTATTTTTATATCATTTATTTTTACCTTAAGAAATTCATTTTGATTAATTATAAAATAAATGAATGTTTCCATTTGTTGTTTGTGGACTTTGCTAGCAAGCTATGCAGTCAAACAGACTATTTACCTGCAGTGGTTTTTCATCTCAAGTAATGTGGAAATTGCTTTTCATTAGTTACAGTACTTTAGTCATGTCAAAAAAATGTAATGCACTTGAAGTAAGCAGTGTCACTTTAGTGTGTTCTTTTCATTTTAATTAAATCATATTTCTAGAATATCAGCACAGTTTCAGTGTGCTTTGATGCAGGATCAGCTAGATTTTGATTAATTCACTAGATTAACATGAAAAAGTGCTTTTGATTATATTTTGTTTATAATTTATCTGTCAGATAAATTATAGTCAGACTTACTGTGTACACACGTACAATACACACAAACAGTTTAAAATCATTAAAAAGCTTTTCGCATTTTTGTGGGTTTTTCACATCCCTTCCTGTGACTGTGATGTCAGCAGGATTTAGCGGAAAAGTTGCTTACTTATGCAGTATAAACAAAGACCCCATTCGGCTTTTGGGAGTTTGGCAGGCACTTGAGGAAGAGGAGACCACAGTGACAGCACAGGGTTTTAAGAGTATCAGCTGAAACTATTTTGAGCTATTCCCTGAGTTTAACGTTTACATTTTTCCACAACCAGAAAGCGGTGCAGATCTTCTTGGTGACACTTGCCCTCCTCATGGTGCCCTGGCTGCTGCTGGTCAAGCCCCTCCTCCTGTACAGAGAACACAAGAATGCCAAACAAGAGGTTGGTCCAGTTGACTGCAGGAAGAGTCAAGACACACAACGCTCTGACAACTACATGACATAGACCATTAGTTCCAGATGAGATTTTTCAGTCCTGACTAACGTTGGTCATTACTAGCATAACAAATACAAAGGCGACAGATTCCTCATCCCACTAAAATTTGAAACTTTGCTTTCTCATCTCCACTTGCTGTTGCAAAACAAAGAAAAAGAAATACTTCGCTCTAATTGTGTGTTTAGTTAGTGAGTATTTTTAGGAATATATGTGTTTCTTTGTATTGTTAGCACCATACAGTGATGTTGGTGCCTGAGGTACAGACTGTTCTGCCTGAGGTACAGACTGCAGGATGGTCTCTTCAGTATCCTAAAATTTCATTTGTTTACTGTCAGTTAGGGCTAAAATTCTGTGACACCCTGACCTCACCAAATATAAAAAAAATGATTTGTGGCTTTCCTCACACCCCAAATCCTGTTTTCCAGCAGAAGGCTTTGAAGAACAATGTTCCTATGAAGACATGCAGGAAGTCTGCGTGCACCAACACTCAGAATGACCAGGGGACAGCCGAAGCAAACACTGTGTATGCACCCAACAACAACCACACAGAGACGGTATGTCACTCAGCAGCTAGCTGTATTCACAGCTAATATTGCTCCGCTGTCTGTCTGTCTGTCTGTCCAAATGGGTTGCTGTTTGACTACATCAAGACTAGGTCAAGAGTCTGTCTTTTCAAATTTTACTTTTTACAGATCAATTTATAGTACATTTAATTTACTGTGTACAGTTTCTAATGCTTACTGATTTGAAGATGTATCAGAAAACTCCCCTTGTTAGAAAGAGCTTTTTGCTTTTCTGTAAAATAGAAATGGTACAGTAAATGATGATTGTGTTTTCTGGCATAATTGCTTGTGTGGGCATTAACTTTATGTGACTGCAGGACCTTGACCTTAAAGTGACAATATCAATTCCACGTCAGTGACTGCTAAATTAATGACTTGTCAATCATTTATGTGGAAGCCTCTGATGTAATTCCCTTTCTGTATGATAAAAGGCCGCATTTTTACCTATCCACGTTTTACGCATGAATATGCATAAACTATACCTCATTGGTATAACTGAAATTTTCAGTTCTAAAACTGAACTGAAGCAGATACTGTCATGTGTGTTTTACTCAAACATAATATTAAAAATCTATAAGCATTGACGCACAGTAAGGGTAGCACAGTTGATTTTAATTTTGGTTTAGATTTGATTGCTGGTAGTTATGGGAAGTTAACAGATGCATCATTGAGGAATTTGGTCTTCACAGGTCAACATGGGAGATGTGTTTGTGTACCAGGCCATACACACCATTGAGTACTGCTTGGGTTGTATCTCCAACACTGCCTCCTACCTGCGTCTGTGGGCCCTAAGTTTGGCTCATGCTGGTAAGTTCTGTCTATTGTGGAGCTTTACAGTTCACATGTAAGACTATTTAATCATGAATTAAAACGTTGACATGAACACAATTATATTTTCTCAAAAATAATACTGTGTGGCTAAAGGTAGGGATTAGAAGCAGGTCTTGTATCCCAAAGTTTCTGCTTTGATACCCAGGTGGGGCACTGCTGAATCCTTGGGCATAGTACTTAACTGGGAGTCCCTCAATAAAAATTCAGCTGTATAAATGGATGATAGTTGCTTCTCTGGTTAAGGGTGTTTGCGGAGAAATTGAATTGAATTGAATTGAATTGAATTGGATTAATTGAATTGAACTGAATTGAATGAATTATGATGTCTGAATTCTGAAGTGCCATGAAATTAGTTTTAAAAACCCAAGTTCCATGTCAGCCTGATACAGGAATTTGCTCTTCTACATCACAGATTTTACCACAGGTCAATAGTATGCTATACTGTAACACCTAGAGGGAGAATTACTCATTGTGGTGTGGTATTACTGGACTAAAACTAAAACTATTACAAACTCTTATAAAATATTAAACACAAAGATCTTAACAGAATCAATGCTTCTCTAAATGAATGCTAATCTCATAGCATGCCCAAAACTAGTAGCATTAATGCATTTGACTATTAAGTTGACTATCAAAGTTTGACTACGTCAACACATCATCACATTTCTGCATCTCAGCAAAAGTAATAATTGATGTAAATGAACATAATGTTATTATCCCATTCCACATATACAGCTATGACTATTCCTCCTTAACAAACTATTAGGTTGACACATGGCATGTTAGCATAAATCTCAGTAGTACATTGCCATGATGACTTTGAGGTATGTGCATGTAACTGTGTACATCCATTATTGTAACTTAGTGAGAATATGACATGGCAGCTGGCAGAACTTCCCTAAAAGGGGTCAGCCCTCTCATTCCCTTTCTGATTTAGAGAGTTCTTCTTCCCCGCCACTGTACTTCAGATTGGGAGGCAAGATCAGAGCCGGGCCTGCTGTGGCTGGAGTGACTTTTGATAGGCGGGGATGTCACATGTGCAAGCTCCATCTGCCATGACCAGGTCCTGTCCTTGCTGTTAATGACAGAATTATTACAGATTCTCCTCAGCCTTTGTTCCCTTGCCAAAGAGCCACCAGAAAGCCCAGCTGCCACTGCCAACAGCCTGTTCCTCTGGGGCTCCCACAATAGTGTTTGGTTCCAACAGTTCCACAGCCATGCTTTTAACACCAGGGTACAGTAAAGCGCCTGCATCTGAAATAGCAAACATGTATTGTTACATCCATCCTGTAACAATACAGTATGTAATGCCACAGTGTTCATGGATCCTGTGGAGACAAGAGATGCTCTAGATAGCATGAAAATTCTGAAGACAAACAACATTTGAACATTTGAGGTGGAAAAAATGAGAGGAATTGCTTGTTTAATGCATCCCAAGAAGCATAGATTCCCTCAATCTCAATCTCATTTATCCAGTCAAATTATTTTTGGAACATTTACGCTAATTTCTCACTAGGGCCAAGGGAAAGGTGAAAAGGACAGTGCTCATACTGCCCACTGCACCTCATACTGCCCACAGTGGTTGTGCTACTGAGTAGACTATTTTATATTATATTACTATATAAGATATTTTTGGTTCCAGCAGAGGGTATCTTGTGACTTTAACTAAAGGTAAATCTCATAGCATGCCCAAATGTACTAGGATTAATGCATGTGATTCGAAACCAAGGCAAACAATCATACAGCAAGTCAGAACTTTATCACATTTCTGAATTGCAGAATATACATTGGCAATATGTACTTAAAGGGGCACAGCTCTCAGCCAGACAGCGTGAAACACACGGGCTGAGTCTTTCATCATGCACTCTGTTTGTGAGAGATCGATGTTCATTTTTAATAATAATGTCTCCTGCTCCCCATGAGGTAAAGGCAGACTTTTGTCTGCTTGCTTGTTATTCTGTCCATTGCATAGAGGAATTTTCAGTTAAAGAGCCACATCCTCAAAGAAGAGGTCCTTCATACCTGCAAGGAGCACTTGCTGCCATAGAGAGAAACACCAGCGGGACCCTGTGTAGGACCGAGTGATGGATCGGCACTCACTAGAGAGCTGTCATAAAGACATTTTACACCCACCCCTCCCTCAACTCGTTATTACTTTCTGCATAAATCAATACAATACAATGCAATGTATCCAGTGTAATAGCTTGGATGTAGTCTTCCCTTTATAGATTTAATAAGTGGATTCAGGTTTTATGGTCTTATGTTTAATTAATCTATTCTTTATAAAAGTAGTTGTACAAAAGTTTTTTTTTTTGGAAGTGTACTTGCTCAGTTAACTAAAATGTTTCATCCCATTTTTATGATGAGTAATATATTATAATTATTAGGGTGACTGTTGCTGGATTTATGCAGTACTGTTCCATGTGTGGCTACATCACATACACAGGCTTCTTGTTTCCTTACAAGAAAAGCTGTTATCCCATTATACTATAGTATCATATGATAACCATGTCAATTCCAATGATTTTTTAAAATTTATACTTTTGTATATTCAAAATAAGGTTGTTGCTGAAGCAATTTTACTTGCATGGTCAGGTAGAAACAATATCTAGAAATTGAACTCCCATAGTTCAGCCCTTGCACAAGATCTCATATAAAAAAGCTAGAGTCAGCCCTGGTTTGTAGACATTTTAGTTAACAGTGATCCTGTGGAGCCTTCATACCAACATTGCAGGTGCCCTCCCTGTTTATTCATCTTCTGATTAACTAGAAATAACTTAGAAATAACTTACTACAGAAAAATGTGTTATTTAGATTGATTTTCTTCTTAAAAATGTAAAATATCACATTTTAATCTTTATAGCATTGTAGACAGCAAGTTCATATTGTTTAAAAAATGATAATAATAATATTAATGTAGAAAGCATGACATTTCCTGTCATACCATGTTTTTGTTCCTCTTTAATCAAGGCTAATAATAAACATCAAGGGCATGCCCACTGCCCATTGCTTGAAGAAATGCCCTAGTGCTAACTGATGACCTGAGGCCTTCTCTTTGTCCTGCTCAGAGCTATCAGAAGTGCTGTGGAAAATGGTCCTTCACGTGGCTCTGACAGTCACCTCTGGTCTGGGGTCTGTCCTGGTGGCTGTTATCTTTGCCGCTTTCAGCATCCTCACTGTCACCATCCTCCTGGTGATGGAGGGACTCTCATCCTTCCTCCATGCCCTGCGCTTGCACTGGTATGCATCCAAAAAAGAGCCCATATCACACACTGCTAGCACAATGATCTGGGGAGTATAAAAGGGGAAACATCTGAATAAGTTGAAAGTATGAAAGTATAGGCCTACTTCAATTTTGAACTATGTTGTGGGAAGTTAACAAAATGTGTTTGATGGATGGAAAACCAACTTTATGTAAAGATGACACTGCGTGAGGTTTACTTGTCAAATTTTAATTATTTTTAGCAAAATATGTGCTTTTTTCTCCACCTTTTCTCCACAATCTTGATGACCTAACTAACACTATAGGAAATTAAGCAAACTGTCATAGAAAAAATTGACAGCATAGGCTACAGCAAACAGCAACTACAGCTAATATTAAGCTGACTTGTATTCAATTCAGCTTAATATTAGTCTATTCTTAAACAGTTGCATGGTCTTTTTGGCATTTTCTACTCTACATTCTTATTTTCTTATTATAAATGCTCAGCGTTTGAGAGAAAATGTCTGCAACTTATTGTTGAGTCTCTGAGAGTCTGGATTTTCCGCTCTACTTTTCATGTGGTGAAGGTATCTCAAGTGTTGTCTTCAGGTTAGCATAGAGAAGTGTCCACCCTAATATAGCTGGAATGTTCACACACCTAGAGATGCAGACTGTTCCTAAATGAGAGGTCCTGCTTGAACTTTATTTATTTATTTATTTGCTATTTATTCAGTTTTCAAAACTCTAGTGTGGAGTTTCCCATTTACATTATGCTTTTTACATGCCAGTTTCAAAGAATAATGCTAAGCATTACTGTCACACACAACACCTATAAAAAGGAAAGGAACAAACCATTGTCTTTGATCAAGTGGCATAGTGGACAACTATGAGAATTCAGTTCATGTAATAGAGAAGGGGGAGGGGGGTTCATTGTCCCATTTCAAAGCCTTGTCAGGATGCTTCCACATTACTGCAAATCATTGTACATTAGTAGTCTGCAGATTGCCCAGTCTGCAGTTTCTGTGCCAAGGAGAAGACCTTGTGATACAGGAGTCTTGTGGGGGCACCACACAATTAAGACTGAAATTGAAGAGATTATATCCTGCTGTTGCATCAGTCATCCTCAGGGGGGCATAGATGAGGTCTGGTCTCTTATGGTCTTTGAGGAAAAAAAAATTCCCAGTATTTTTAAGTTTATATAACAAACATACAGGAAGCTACTGGAAAAACACTATCACAAATCAACTTGAAGCTGCCAGGGTCCATCAATGCAATCAAAACATTTGCTATTCTGAAAAAAAAGTAGTAGTACAAGTAGATCTGCAGACAATGTCTGCGGTGCCAAATTTGATTTGTCTCAATAATGTTTTGGAGAGTCTTACTGGCTTTTTTGTCAAACATGTTTCTGTCATAATACAATTTCTAATGTTTGTATCCTTCATGGTTTTCAGGGTGGAGTTCCAGAACAAGTTCTACAAAGGTTCAGGATACCAGTTCACACCCTTATCCTTCAGCAATCTGCTGAACAAATGTCGATAAGAAAATCTGTATTTGTTGTAAAAGAACTTTAGCATGGTGGGTGCTTTGTCTGTTAAAGTAGAACTATAGTGTGTGGTTTTCTCTAATTACCAGCCAACACACAGCTGTAAATTTGCATGGTATCATCTGCTAAGGTTGGTCATTTTGTCAGGAAAGAGAAAATATGTGGATAGCTATTATATACACGCTACCTTTCCCCCTTAGTTTTACTATTCTATTGAACTGATAATTTTACTGTTGAAATTAATGTTTATTATACACATGTTATCTTTTTCCCTTAATTTTACTATCCAACTTGGGCAGCACTGTGGTGTAGTGGTAAGGAGCAGGGCTTGTAACTGAAAGGTTTTTGGCTCAATTCCCTGCTATATAAACTGATAAATTTCTAACCTGTGTTACAAAATGTTACAGCATCTACTCAATGATTGTAATGTAATAATTATGGTCTCTACACTTCAGGAAATTGCGTCTCCATGTTAAAGACTGATTGCAGGTAATACTTATTACTAACACTGAACAGGATATCAAAGTAGTGGAATGTTAGCGTTCTCTAACATTTCTCTATCTCAGCATATTTAATTTGAACTTGGAGGGGGACACTGGTTAGTCAAATTTTGTGTTTTATGACTCTATTATTTGATCGTCATTAAAAAGAATGCCCTCTCCTGTCTTATTTAGGGACCTTTCAACAACTGTTCTGCCCCTCCCTTCCCACTTATACAAATACAAATCCACATACATGCACAGAGACATGAAACAGCAGACCAACCTTTTTTCAAACTATTGAATAAACATTTCTTCAAACCTGACAGAAAACACGTGGAATTTTGGAGTCAGAGATCAAATGTGGCAGAGGAATCCTGGACATGTAGTAACAATATTTTGAATGTGATCAAAATCATATAATCTCACAGTCATCTACTTTGGGAGAGTGAAATCTTATGCCATACCCATTCTAAATGCTCAGAGGGTTTAATGTTGTCATAGCACTGCGTCTGTGGGGAGATAATGGTGGGGTTGGACAAACCTTTTGGAATTCAGCCAGGTCTTTGCCCTCTTTTCAGTAATACTTTACTCATTGCCATCTCAGATTAGGGTAGAAAAAACAGAGAACAGCCCTTTATTTTATTCCCAGTTAATTTAAATTAGAATTCCTGAATGGAATTCATAGGTGGGGAAATGTTTTTAACACAGTAAAGATAATGTAAAAATACATACCCCCACTCCCACTCCCACCACAAACAAAACAATCATATGCCAAAAAAAGCTCCACAATTTGCCCATGCTGTAATTACAAAGTGGCCAGCTGCAGTGTTTTTTTGTGTCGTTCCAAATTTAACGCATCTTCTTTGCGGGGACAGCAGTGTAGCATAGTGGAGAAGGAGCAGGACTCTAACTAACCAGAAGGTTGCTAGTACAATTCCCTGGTGGGGCACTGCTGCTGTACCCTTGGGCAAGGTACCTAACTCAGTAAGTGCCCCAGTAAATTCCCAGCTGTAAAATGTAACCTATGTAAGACGCTCTGGATAAGATTGTCTGCTAAATGAGAATAATGTAATGTATACAGCACCAACTTTTATACCCTTTTGCAGTTTCCTTTAGAAACAACCTCCATCACCTTCTTTACAAACATAATCTTGTGTGTACTTAACCCACAATTGCCAGCTGCCAGGAAATATCCAGCTGTATGAATGGATAACATTGTAAGAAAAGAAACTGTAACTGATGTAAATTGTTCTGGATAAGAGTGTCTGCTAAATGCCAATAATGTAATTTAATCTGTTTGATTCCAGACAGATTAAGCAGGTTTGCCTCAACACACCAGTAGCCTGTTGGTTCACCTGCACTCCGTTTCAACTTCTAGTGCAGTTATCCCTGTCGGTTGAAAATACCTTTCCGGATTTTTTTTTTTTAAATGTCAATGAAATTTTCCCACATAATCTGTTCAATTCACCAATAAACTGAACCAGCTTCTTTTTTCCTGCTATGACCTTGATGCTTCTCTGAAGACTGAAATCTCTAATCATATGTTATGCCTTTCAACTCTCCTCACAGCAGTGAGCATCCTTCCAAATTGACAAAACTGACAACAGAATCTTTCAGTGCTCCCACAAAGACAGCATTACTGACAGCTGTCCTTCATTGAAAGGTTATTTAGTCAATACAAAACCATGCAAACAGTGTCATTCCCAGGCTTCATAAAAGCAGTGCAGTGTGATTGCTTTTTAAGGAGACACTACTTTCACTGGAATGTGCAGAAAAAAAGAGAAAGTGAAGCCCTGATGTAGGCTGGAAACATGAACTGTTTTATTGTGCAGCTAATTGTGATTGGAAATCAGTGGGAGATGAGCCTGTTTCTATACGAGGCACACACTGCAACCACCCGCAGTGCTTCCGTCATTCGGTCACACATTCGGTCACACTCTTTTGCTTCCACCTCCACTCCTCTGTGAATCCACCTCTCCGAACTCAGTGCAAACAACAGATGGGTCCTTTGCAATTACAGGTTGGAAAGCGTTTTTGTTATAATTTGAAAAAGCCATACACACTTTACCTGATAAAAGCATCCGGCATACTGGATGTAAGATTTGTAAGCAGTATGTCAAACACTTGAAAACATTTGAAGTACTTGCATTGTTTTCAAATTTTGCAGCCACAACAGTACTACAAATGTTTACTATAACTCGTGGTCCACTGGAATACCGTACAAGACAACAAGTTAAAATGCTGCAGTGTTCATTCAAAACAGCTGATTGCACGAAGACACTGGGTAAACAGAAACCTTGCTGGGTTCTAGAAATTGGGAAAAAAAAAAACAAAAAAAAAACAAAGAAATGACAGTAACATGTAATGTTATATTCTTTTATCATCATGTGTCTGTCACAGTTTTAAACAAATAAAAAGATAGATAACCTTATTAAACCTCAATAATCTAATTTAAAGAGCACAGTTCCAAAAATAATAACGAATGTTTTAGTTGATCTTCATGAGCAGTCACTTTTATGAAGAGAAACCCTAGTTAAAAGTATGTGTTTTAAAGGACATAAAACATAACTTTTTAAATGGCATGCTCACCTATGTAGTACTTCTATCCAATCAGCATATTTGTCAACCTTTGGGTCTCCACTGCAACTGCCTACACTGCATTCAAATGGATTTTTTACCCCCAACCTAATAAATGGTCCAGTTTACCCCAGGTCCAATTCATAATACAACTTTACTGTATCTGTAACCATTTTCTGTAATGGAATTCCAATAAATCAAACACTGTGAAGTCTAAATCTTAGCTGTGTCTAAATTTATTTTGTTTTGAGTTTTACAAAACAGTTTTAATAATAGTACTTATTTAAAACCTTAAACATTTGTTTTATAATGTCCAATAAACACTATGAATGATTAACTATTATATCCATGTACACAGCAACTCTGAGAAATGCAGTTATTGAGCTTAAAATACCATCAACTCTGCATCTTATCACTAAATACGAGATAGACCCACTTCTGAATAGTGATAACTCAATCTGCTGGTAGGAACAACAGTATTTGCTTGAATGAAATATGAAGATGATGAGCTTGTGGGGGAGAATTTTAGCTATTTATGTTGTGAGGGGTGCAGCCTCAGGCAAGACATGTGTACTGTAAAGCTTTTTGGAATACTCATGTGTTTTACTCCATTGGCAGCAAATTCAAGCCATATGTCTGAAGGCCAGTGTGTTTTGTGTCTGAGAAAGTACAATCCTGCAGCCACTGCAACCTCTACAGCAAAGGTGTTGGCATTCAGTTACCTGTTAAATTTCCATTTTACTGTACGTTACAAGAACATTTTCATATATGCATCCCATTTTCTCTTATCAAATTATTTCAGTATGGAGCCCATCACCAAAGTGTATGAGACTTAAAATGTCGGTCAGTTTGATAGTTGTTTGGTAAAATGTATTGCCCATTGAATTGAAATTAACATTAATTAATGGATTCAGATGCAGTGCGGGTGAACTGGACAGTAATATGAATTTTCATTGATAAACTGCAGCTATTCCTATTCATTGGCTGGGTATTTCATTACCCAGAAAAACTGAATGAACAGTAGCTATATTGTTCAGGGTTGTTTAAATGGGGTTTAACCTCCTTAGTCCACCTGGCTAGCATATTGACCTTCCTAAGAAGAAAATCCAATTTCATTCTCTTGTCACTGTTTTAATTACATTTGACTGTTTAAGGATTCTTGAATGTTAAAACCCAAATGCATTTGCATTTGGCCATAGATATTTGTCAGTTATTGTGTATAAGGTGGAAAATGCTGCTCTCCGTCACCTCCGGCTCCTCCAAACAAAGTCCTGAGTATTAATGTCAAATGCGGTGAGTAGACCAAGCAATATGCATTCCAATCTTTGAATTTTCCCAAAGCTGCAGTTTGTATCCTACGACTTCAGTGAAAAAAACAATTTATTTATTTATTTCTGTCAGGGACTAAGCACATATTTTTTTCAAATATTTATTTACTATCCACGACCCCCTATTTTTAAACCTAAATGTTGGTATTTCGCACACTGAATATAAATCATCTGATCACAGAGTGTTTATCTGTGTAGTGTAAGCCATTCTGACATTTAAGGTTCTTTAAAGTGGACAGAGTGGAAAACATGTTGCAAAATGATCCGTGACAACACGGAATAACAACATAATAATTAGGCTTTATGTTACATATATATGCACACACACACACACTCACTATTTTTGATCTTTGGTTCAAAGGTTTAACTGTGTAAGGGGGCTTTCCCCTAATGGCCCGGTTGCTGTAGGCAGGGGGATTTGTGTCCATCACTATCATCAGCCTGCTCTCAACATGCCAGAACACTCTTGGGGAAGACTGCTTGAATATTCAGTAAAGTATCAGAATTAATAAATGTGTTCCAGTCTTACTATGCCACAGAAGGAAAAATGCATTTATCTCAAAAAGTCAGTATTTGTTTCCATTTCCCCCAGTGAAATACAGCTCATCAAAGGCAGAGTAATATATAGAGTCTGGGGGTTCTCCTCATCCATAGCCACTAATGATGGCTTTTAAATAAAAATGCCCTTCCAAAGCATTAAGTATACTGTAAAAGTATCTCCAGCATGGTGGGCTTTTTGTTTCCCGTTTTAATGAAAATACTTAATTTGAACTGCTTAAAGCATTTAATCCTCTGAAGCCTGACACCAGGAAGGAAAGCAGGAAATAAACATGTAAAAATGCACTAATATGGTGTTTACTAATTTATTCTAAACACATTGACTGTTTCAAGCTACAGTCTAACATTTCTTTTGGCAATAAACAACAGTCTTTACTTTTCTTCCACAATTGAATTTACAGTCAAGAATCTTATCTTTTCATAAATTTCTTCCATATGTTTACAGTGCTATCAATACATTATACATCAAGATTGATCAGTCTGCAAGCAAATACATTAAATCTGTTTTTAATGTATTAAAAACCTATTATACATTTTAACTAAATATACAGTATTATTGATTTGATTATTGAATTTTCATTTTATTTCTCTGTCCTCATCATCATCACCACCACACAGCCAATGAGAATGAGGCTGGCAGTCACCTTGGCTATGAGGAGGACAACCTGGATGCAGTTTGGAAAGGTCTTACAGCTCTTAGTGGAGTCTACTTTATGTTTCTAATCAAGCATTGCTTCACACTGGGAAAGATGTACAAGGGGAAGAAACAGAAGGGGTGCACAGAGCTTTTTAATTGCCTGAATTTTTCGTAAGACAGTTCTTTCCCATTTCTAAGAAAAGGTTCTATTAAAAGTGTAATTTAATACATAGATCTATGGAGTAAATAATAGGAATAATCAATAAGTGTTTGAAAGTGAATCCAAGAGACATTTTGGACATGCTAAGGACCAACCAATCCCATAGTCCAGTGAAAGTTTCTAAATTTATTGATACTTTCAAATGTCCTGAATGTACTATTTTCTACCTTCAGATAGTAGATTGACATCTTTTCATGTCTTTTTCTGTGTTGCTCCTCCAGGACCAAACAAATTTGATCAGAATGTGGATGGCATGGATGCTGAGAAGTTGCAAGCCATGGAAGAGAACAGTGATATAAAACCAACGGAAGGTACACTATAAAACCCAAAAGTTAAGTTTACTCAAATGGTCTGAGGAAACCGATTACCTTAAACCATATGAGTAGGGGAAATTCATCAGTTTAACTTAAACACTTGTGTTAAAGCCTGCTGATATATTAAGTTAAAGAAAAGCTTAAGTAGCAGCAAAGCTAATTTATTTATCAGTAGTCCTTAAAACCAGTCTTTAACTGACCAACTTGTCATACTCAAACGGTTTGAGGTAGTCAGTTTCCTCAAACCATTTGAATAAACTTAACTTTTGGGTTTTACAGTGTATTGGAATGAAGACATCCATGCATCCGTGATTACCCAGGCTGATGAAATTGTATTATTAGATGCGATATTGAATTTCCAGTTTTAGTACAGGAGATTGGCCATGCTTATGTCTTGGACTACTGTTGCTTCCAAGCTCTCTGAGTTCTCTTAATCGGCTTTATTTCATTACATTATTGTTATTTTAGCAGATGCTTTTACCCAGGGTGACTTGCATATTTACTGAGGCAATTGTGAGCCCAAGTAAGTACCTTGCCCAAAGGTACAACAGCAGTGCCCCAGCGAGGAATCAAACCAGTAACCTGCTCCTTTACCACTACTCCACTTAATGCCATCCAGTGAGTGTCAACCCCCCCCCCCCCAAAAAAAGTGGCTTTGAGTAGATTGACTTGACATTGACATCTTACATCTTTATTAATGACTTTCCCAGTAAAAGGCTGATGCAATAAGGAGAACAACTTCACAGAACAATACTGTCACTTCCTGGTTCAGCTGCACAGATATGGAGACGAATGGTGCTGTGAGCTACATGGAGGAGCCAGCCAGCATGTGCCAGAGGAGAAGCAGGCCATGCTAGCACCACCCGGGGGTCTGCAAGGGTACTCGGCATGCACAGCATTGGACTGCGAGAACAAATGCTACTCCCGTTTCTGTGACACAGTGGGCCAGCCCGATGAGCCGCATCATCACCCCCATGACTGTCATGAATGTTCAGCTCAAGGAGCATGTATTTTCCTTGTTGTGAAGGTGTGCTTTGTCCTTTCCCCAGGAACAGCATTCACAGAAGGTTTCTCCAGTATTTTCCTTGTTGTGAAGGTGTGCTTTGTCCTTTTCCCAAGGGCAGCATTCACAGAAGGTTTCTCCAGTATTTTCCTTGTTGTGAAGGCGTGCTTTGTCCTTTTCCCAAGGGCAGCATTCACAGAAGGTTTCTCCAGTGGCCTCATCTTCTGCCACAAGCTTCCACATGAGTTGGGTAAGGCCTGAGCACAGACACAGAGATCTGGCCTGTTCTCTTGCTAAGATGCCACACAATAAATCAACAACACACCCCAAAAGAAAAATGGGGGGGAATAAAAAATAAACATTTTACAGCCATTCCCATGACTCCACTGTGTGTGGAGCCAGGGTGATGAGGGGCTGACGTGTCATCATATTTAGTGTCCACGGAGCCAGCAAAGGCCTCATTACCCTGACACCAATCAGGCAAAGCGGGGGTGCCTGTCCAAAACGCTCAGCAATCTGGTCAGTCTGCAGCGTGGGCAATCTCCCAGCATTACAGGCACACCGCCTCACCTAATAAAAATGAATCAAATTCAGGTCATGGTGGTTCAATCCACTCAAAGGCACATTAAGATTTTCTGTTTCAATTGCGCTGGGCAGGTGGGAGAACTGAGTGGAGATGAAGAAGTGTGCTGAGTTTAGATGACAGCACTTTCTACCTTGAGTGAGATTAATGGCATGGTAGAAGCTCACTGCTGCCAAAAGACAATGCATTTGTTGTCAACAGAAGCCAGGCTGAGCTATTTTTTTTTTTGCCCCTGCCCAAATAATTGCATTTACTAATACTAGTGCCACCATAAGACTTTTTTAATTATAGGACTGGTACCAAACTCAAACAAGCACATGACATATAAAATAAGAACAACATGGATCAAAGGCCATAAACTGTGAGGATTTCAAGTGTGTTCATTCAGCTGATGCCATGCTGTGCTAAAGAAACATGTTTGATATGGTCTTGTTGCTGGTCAGACTGACTACCACATTGAAATGTGGGTGGACACTGATCACAAAGCTAGTGCTTCAAAAAAATTTCTGCAGCATTTCAGTCATATACTTAAACAGTAACTGAAGCTGAGGAGATGCAGTTTGGGCAGGTGCCTTATTGATGGAATTGAATGTTTCATACTGGAATGGGAATTCACTCTGCACATATGTACACAAGGACATGTCAATAAACTCAGAAGGAACTTCAGAGGCAGTCGACCCCCAGCTCGGGTTCATAAGGTTGGTTAATCCAGTTTTGGGACAAATTGAGAGGTAAATGTATCAAAGGGCACCTCGAATGGTTCTGTGAAAAATATAATAAAAAAGGCTTACTAAATGAGTACTGTTAGATAGCAGACCTCAATCTCTTTGATTCAGCCTCACGTTTCAGTTTTACTACATTATTACTGTGCTCCTGCAATGCAGATAGACAGACATACAGGCAGACAAACAAATGTTCATGGAGTCAAACTTGACATTAAAGTAAATTGGTATTTCATAAATGGCTTCCCCTGAAACCTTGAATTGAGATAATGTTTCAATTTCTCAGCAATATGCATTGATATCTTGAATGCAAAATCTAAAGGACATTTCAAAATGCTACTTTTATTTAGTATCCTTCAGGGTAAATTCACATTAACTTGTCCTGCAAAATGCAAGTTATATTAAAATTCAGTTAGGGTTGTTGCCTCAATCTGCCCTCTAGTGGGCCAAAATAGAAACTTCTTGTCTTCAACATCAGCAAACCCACACATTTACACAGAAACTGCAGCACATTTGCAAATGACTCCTGTGGGCCTCTTATTTCTTGTCAGTGAAATCTTCACTGTTACAATGTACCACAAAGATATGCTGTTTGTCTTTTCCCTAGTAAGCAGCAGCCCGCTCATGTCTGCACTTTGAGATTATTGAAATTAAAGTTTGTTAATCGTGAGATTCAATATTTGCTTTAAAATTATATTCATGTCCAGTGAGGCTTGATTAATGTGATTAATGTAAGGCCATATTTCCTCTGCTTTAGAACTGCCCACCTTTCCAAGAAAATCATTTGGGTGCATTTCAGAGTTTGCACCATTAAAATAAGGTATACGAGTCAGAAAGTCAGTCATGGAGCTGAATTATGCCCTCTGGTGTCCTAAAGTAGAATTATGATTATTGATCATTGCATGTGACCAATTCTCTTGGGCTTATGTTTGGGAAGAGGTGTATTATAGGAGTCGTTTCAGTGGTCTTAAAATTTCATTGGTTTGTCCCTGTCCCTCTGCCCTGCTAGCTCTCCTCCCTTACTGAAGTCCAGAGTCTGTGGTTGTGGTTCTGTCCCTGATTCCTTCAGGTAGACCTTGGAGCCATCCAGGAACGAGGTTTCAGTTCTTAGAGATCCATCCGTTCTTGCCTTCTTAGGTAAACTAACAAACAAAGACACATGCAAACAGGCACGTAAACAGAAAGGCAAGCAGCAGCACAGTGCTGCAAGAACTGCAGCCCAACCTCTGTTTGTGGTTGAGAGTTTCATCCTTGGCCTAAGATCTTGGTCTTGGCCTTGCTCCTTATAAAGGCTCTGAAAGTCCTGCACTGAGAAAGTGGGGTTTGGAGTCCCTCCATTGCTTTTCCTGAAGAATTAAGATGAGGAGCTGACCAGGTGATTCCTAGGAACATCCTGGATCTTCTCCAGTTGACCCCTCCTCTCCCTCTTGTCTGCAGAATCTCTCAATCGCTTCCCTTCTCTTTGTTTGGGAGGCTCAGTATCCCTTCCATTTCCTGGTGGCTCAAATCATGAGTCAGCTTTGAGCATGTCTTTCTCTTTTATCCACCTGTTGAAGAACAGAGACCTCTTCAGTTACACTGAATACATCAAGAACACAGTCCTGTAATAGGAATAGGACTCGGTTGTTGTTTTCCACAGCATAATGCACAGTTCATTGGTCAGAATGAAACACTCTCTGTGTTCCCAGTGGGATGCTTGTCACCCAGTGCTGCGTGGTTACTGTTGACTGCTCCTGTGGTGACACTGAAGACAGACAGACCAGAATGATCAAGAGTGGAGAAGGCACTCAGGTTGGAGGGTGGGATGAGGGCTGTCTGGCCTGATATATATAATAGTTAGGGTCATCAAACCTGTACAAAGAAAGGTCAAAGAAGATGTAACACATTTTTATCCCTATTAAGAAGGGCTACTGAGTATAATGTTGAGTAGTGAACAGAGCAGGTCCTGCACATTTACCCGGATAAAGATGGGTGGAGTTGCATTTGAGCTGGGTATGTAGGGTACAGGTATGACAGGTGCATGGCTGTAGAGTCCATGGGCACACCTGGGTAAGTAGGCATTGACTGCAGGGCCTCCTTGCTGACGTAAGTGTGAAACCCCAGTGCATACCCATTTGTCACATGGTTTCTGGGAGACGCCATCTGAGTATCTGCTTTTTGGCATGTTTCTTTCTCACTAAAAGACAGATGTCACCTGAAATACTTGTTTATCTAAACTTCAAGCAAGCATTTAACATTTTTCTGCATTCTTGCAAATATACGTTAATGTTTCATGAAGAGGTAGCTTCATTGACATTGTCCAAGTCATCTTGTATTCCCTGTTACATGTATGCTTTTAGATAATAGAATTACTGTGTAATTCTGTGTATTGTTTTCAGTTCCACTTTTCAGAGTAAATAAGCTATAACATATTCCAGAGAACTGGTTTCTGTAAATATTTCTTATAAATGACTGTAAGGAACAAGAGGGTTCACCGCTGGTTCATGAAATTTAAAAGCAAGTAGCTTGGGAAAGTGTGACTTCTGGAACTTCTTGTGATTTTTCATTAGATATCCAATATCATCTTAGATATTTACACTCAGTTCACAGCTGTACTGATTAAGAACTGCAATGACAGTTTTTGCTTTGCAGAACTGCACTGCTGCCTGCCTTTAAAAATCTTCAAAAAGTCTTTAAAGATCACTAGTGAGACTTTCATTTGCAAGTGGAAGCCTTACCTACCTTATCTACTTTTGGACATAGTACCTGACCTGATTTGCTCCATTAATCCCTATTCAGCATAAGAAGGTTCCAGAAAGTCACTTTAAAGAGAGGGAGTAATTTAACTAACACCTGCACCATGGCATTCACTTAATTGGACAGAACCCACCTTCATTAGCTGGGATCAGCTGCAAAATCAGAAGCAGCACTCTTTTCCTGTTTCAGCAGGTGAGGGCTGTGATAGGAAGGATGTTCCTCGTATTTTTCTCATCAGGAAGGCCTTTGCAAAGCAACAGGAGAGAATCTGAGCAGGTGTCAACACATAGTAGAGGCCATACTCATTGGCTCCTCAGGTTTCAGAATTTTGTGGCTGGTTTTGTTCTTGCAATTCTTGACATCCTTCAACTGTTGGTCAGCAAGGACTTAGTTTCCCTTTGTATTAGGAATACTCTACCAAAGTTTGCACAAACACATGAAGGTCAGATCATTTCTTGCTTGCTAAGTGGTACAGGAAAAACAGGCAATTTCACATACTCTGTTTCCTTCAAGTCAGCAGATAAAGACTGTTCCCTATGCCCTCCAAAATGCAGAAGTCTTCTGTTTCTGGTTAATCTCTGGTTGTTCTGTGGGACAGTTTCTGGGCTGGTTTACCATTACTGCATACCCTTACCACATTCACTTTTCATGTGAGATCTGAGGGATTTACAGACTCAATAAGGAAATCTAATGTATGCTAAACTTTTCATCTGTCAAAATACATTTTAAAAAATGTAAAGATTAACATGCCTAAAATATATCTGCATTTTTGTGGCTAGTAATAAAATGTTTTGGAAAATTGTGAAATACATGTCAAGAAAGCTACAGGCAAACTCAGTGAATGTCTGCATGACAATATCATGTGAAAAAAGCAATGATACCAATTTAGAAAAGACATATTTTGGAATTTTTAGGCAATGTGAATCAAGAGACATACAGTATCATCTGATCATTAGGTCAGGAGTCTCTCAAATCATCCTACCACACTATAGCGGGGTCTGCAGTTGGTGACAGAACCTTATCGACTCCATAGGGTGAATCCAGGTCAGCAAAAATAAAATAAATGAAAAACATGTTTGTGGCATGCATAGACAAACCCATTTTCAGGTCCATTTTGCAACTTGCCATCCAGCTTCAGCTTAAAATGACAAATGTTGCTAAAGATTACAGATACACCTGCATTAAATATGGAAATCTTTCCTACATATACAAAGCACCATTCATCCACTTGACTATACATTTATTACTTTACATTTTTGTCTTTGCTGCAGAATGCCACTGGAAAAGTGTTCTGAAATTAGCACAAAGTAGAATGTAAGTGGCATAATCATTTTAACATGGACAGCACAATGAACAGGGAAAGAATTTTCCTGTTAACACAGTGTGGTGCAGAAGCATAGCAATGTGCTGCTGTGTGTTAGCCCCTGCTAACACACAGCAGCACATTGTCACTATGTGTGCCTGTTTGTGTGTGTGCATGTGTATGTGGCAGGCCTCTGTGGGAGTGAGGGGGTCCCTGCAAGATAGAGAGGGTGAGGGGGGAAATGCTGGCTGTGCTTCTCACAACAGGGGGCCACCATCCCGAGGGTGCCCTGCTCCTGACTCCTTCCTGCAAGCACAACAGGATGACACCTCAGTTTCTCTAATTGCCTCGAGTGCATGTGGCTGCATGCTGGAAATAGACTTGCAGGTAAATCAAGAAGTTTATCTTGGGATCCTCCTGTGGTCTACATCATGTCTACATGATCTGGCGGATAAAGCAGTATAAGAACCATTGAAAGTAAAATTAACTTTATTCATATGTATTTACAGATTCATAAATTTGCAGCCATAGGAGTGGTTTTGGATGGCTGTTTTGAATGTGGATATTGTATGAACACAGAGCAAAATGGTACTGTAGATGTACAATGTAGAATAAATGAAGAATGAAATGCATACTAAAATATAGTACTTCTTATTTCAAAATCTTTATATTAACTTTATAGTAAAAAAAAATATCCAGATGATAATTATTGTTTTTAACAATTTTTCTTACCTTTTTGTAAGAAAAAAAAGTTCCTTCCAAAGCAATATTTGTTTCCTTACTCATTTTTTATTTAGAAGATTCTTACATTTAGAAAATTGGAATCCATGTAATTTTTAATTTGAAAAACTTTCTAGTTTGAATATTTTTGAATATCCTTCTTGACATTGTTTTACATTGACCCAAAATGTGATAATACCATGATTTTGAATGGCGATATTTAAGGTCATGACTGCATGTCAATGTTTCAGAGTAAAGCAAAGGACAAGGCTTAGTATGGTGTTTTGGAAGTCCGCATCAGGGACTGCTTGGCCATGGGTGCCCCTCGATCCCCAGGTGGCCTCTGATCTGTTGTTTGACTCCTCAATATGGTACACAACCAGTTGAGCAGGAAGCAATGACAAACGCTCCCCCCACTCCCCTTCCCTCAACAGGTACAGAGCAGGCCAGGATTTCAAGCTCAGTGCTGCCACTGGACCATAAATAACTCAGCACAGAGGGAATTCTGAGCAGAGTAGGCTACAGCTGGGGTCCCTGGCTGCAATAAAGTCTGAAGAAAGGAGGCTTGGTGGCTGAGGACAGACCTCAGGGAGCCTGGGACTGATTGAAGGCTTTGTTCACTGTTTGCTCATTTCTAATTTTAGAGGTGTTGAACACAGATTAACCAAAACCCCCTGTCCTCCAGTAAGGAGACACTGGTTATCTGCCACCAAGAGAGATGCAGATGAGCAACACAGCAAGTATAGACTGTAGCTTTTACCCCGCAAGATGATTGCTCCTTTTACAGAAAGCAGAAATGTAGCCATAAGTGATCAAAAATATGTAATTTACAGACAAGGGCCAGATTCAATTTAATTGCGATGTGTGTTTCCCTTATTGTTGAGTCTTTCATTTTGTTCATATTTGTCATCTATTTTGTTGTTTTTCAATTGTTAAAGTCAGAAGCCTCATTTTAATTGCTTAACACTTTAAGATTTATTACATTACCATTAGATTGGTAGCAGTTAAAATATGTAAGTTACAAAAAACAGCAGCTGAAATAGAAAAGGCTATCAAATGAACTAGGTTAATGCTCCAAATAGTAGTCTAAATGATCAACAAGTACTGTACTTGTTAGTACAGTACATTTTAACATGTACTTACAGAACATGTTAAAATGAGGTTTTTTACCATGTTCTGCTAGCACATTATTTTGTCTGCTGTGGCTCAGATATATTTTATAATTAAGTGTACTTTAAAGGGGTTCTCAATTTAAATATTTATAACATTTCTTGGGATTAACAGAAAGCACAAAATATCAGGGAATTTGTAATTGAATCTCAGTGTCACTCAACCCCAGTCCTTTAAACTTACCTCACACTCTAGAAAAAAGATTTTATAATTGGTGGTGCTGCACCCTCTTTAATTCATTATAAATATGCCACCAGTCATAATTGTGAGTAAATTCACTCCAGACCTGATGCCCAGCCTTGGTTGCATGGAGGTATATATTCTCTGTGCACAGGCAGTGACAGCTGGTATGCAACAGATGGAGTTGAGGGGGGAACCTGCCTCTGCTAATGGCCTTTCAAGCAGGGACAGGTATACCACCTGGCAGGAGCACACTGAAAACCTAGATCTGCCAAGCTGGAAGGGCTGCAGTGTTGATGTGTCTGTATGCTTTGTTTTCAAGGAGGTATCATCTTTTTAGCAAGGGTGCAAAAAGGAAGACAGGATGGAATTAAGTGAGACATTTGCAACACAGAATTTCAAAGTCAAAGGCGAAGTCTTTTTATTTGTCATTTGCACAGATCACACAGGGTAACTGAGCATTGAAATTCTTGAGGTAGGCCCTGCTAACATGTAACAGTAAAGACTAATGGCACAACATAGAAGGCAAGGAGTGCAATAGGAGTGCAAGGTAGTAAGTTATAAAAAAATTAAATAAACTTGCAGTGTTGGGCAGTAACGTCGCTACAAGTAGCGGTGTTACTAGTTTAACTACATTTCTCAACGTTGCTGTTTTCTGAATCAAATAGCTTTTCAGTAGCAAAGCTCTTTTATTGATCAAGTAGTGCGGTAGCGTCCACACAAGCTACATTTTCCCTAGCATTTCTGAAGCTCAAGCACAGTGGATCCTTCAAGAACCCTCTTTGGATCTTTCTGCTGCAGTCTGAAATAAAACAAGGACCAGTAGGCCTACGTGACAGTACCGCCATACATGGACATAGCCACAGAAGCTTAGAAGCACTTCCGTAACACATTACGTGACATCACGTACCAATCCTTGGGATGATACCTACGACAGGGGAGTAAGGGAATACGGACATTAGGGATGGTAAGATTCACCGATTCGCATCGGTGCGCTGGCATACAAGTTCATGATGCGATTGCCCCAATTAAAAAAGTGTGCACCAGATACAATTTGGGATGAACTCGGGGTGCATTATTTCTAACATCTTTGCATCGGTAAAATCCGATTTATTTATATATAATTATTAGTAGAGGCCCTATGCCTTAATTGCCTTATTAATATGCCTTATTATTTAAAAATGTGACCAGTAATTTTATATTTAGATTAGTTCCTCCTCTCTAAACTGTTTCTCAAGCGCGCTCTCTCATCTCCACTGCTATCAGTGGCCAATTCTCGTCAAGCCTATCGGTCAAGTCTCGTGCGAGTTGGAGGCATGTCTGGGCGAGTCACAGATTATCATTTACATTTACATTTACATTTATTTATTTAGCAGACGCTTTTATCCAAAGCGACTTACAAAAGTGCATACAGTAAGTATAGCGACAGTATGGGGACAGGATGTGTACAGTTCCAGAATGAGACAGTTCTCAGCTGAGAGCAAGGTCTGTTTGAGGACAAAGTACTAACAGATTTGTACAACTACAGCGTATAGGGCAACTAACTAACTATCATGGAGGAGAAAGAGTCACACGTTCCACCGAATTACTACAAATCAAATGTTTGGCGACAGTTCGGATTTTTCAAGAGATACGGACAATTTGACAAGACACATGCAATTTGCAAAATATGCCATGCCGCTGTAAAGTACACTGGCAGCACGACTAACTTAAGTCAAAAAGAAACAGCACTGAGTTGCAGCACTAGAGAGACAAATATATGAAGTAAAAATGGCACTTTTTAGTTAATTTATGATTTGCTGTCTGCTTAAGAAGATCCAAAGAAATAAAATCAAACTATCTATACCATATTGAATTGCATAGCATCATATTCTTTTGCAATGAATTGTATCACGTTGAATTGCATTGTGTTGTATCAAATCATACTGCATCGCAATAGGGGTGAATCGTATCGTATGGCATTAGTAGTTGCTTCATATGTATCATATATGTATTGGATCGTTGGCAATGCATCAAGATGTATATCGCATGGGCCTCAGTGATGGAGATGCACATCTCTAACAGACATACAAGCTTGAGTTTACTTGGTGGAAAGATACCTTGTAAGTACCTTGACAAATACATGTGTTTAACTGAACTTGACACTTTTTTGTTATTATGTGGAGCGCGTTGTTTTTTTTTTTTTTACTTTGTTTTTGTTGCCAAATTGGTTTTGGACCAGTGAGAGTAACAATCGCCGGTTATTGTTTAATAAACAATTGAACTGAACTTTTTTTTTACCTGCGTATCTATTTGACTGACAGTTATAGTGATCACTGAGATAGCATTGACTTGGCAAGAAGTTGGTTCAATTAAAAAAAAATAAATTAAAAAAGTAGCTTCTGATGTAGTAAACTACTTTTGCCTTGTTGGTGTAGCTTAGCTTGCTACATTTCTCTGGGGTGCCCTTCAGTTTGCCCTTCGGTGTAGTGAAGCTTCATTTAATGTAGAGTAACTTAGTAGTTTAGCTCACTTCACTTTCCAAGTAGCTTGCCCAACACTGTAAACTTGTGCAAAAAGTTTAATATAAGCTAAAAAAAATGTATGAATATATGAATATCTATATGTACAAATGCGCAAATTGTGTCATACATTTATGACAAACAATACAAAACAGTACAAACAGCAGTGTGCAGCATATACATGATACAGCACCGGTTAACATGTAGTGGGACTGGTATTAAAGTGACTCAGTAAAATAGCAGCAGTGGGCAGAGTAGGCAGTAGTGAGTTGTTAGTGGGGTGAATATTGGCTGTTGAGGAGTCTTATTGCCTGGGGATAGAAACTGTTCTTCAGTCTGTCTGTGTGTGCTTGTATGCTCCTGAAGCTCCTGCCGGAAGGCAGTGTCTGGAACAGATTTTGTGCAGGGTGAGTGCAGTCCTTGGTTATTTTATGGGCCTTCCTCAGATGCAGTTTCCTGTAGGTGTCCTGAAGGGCTGGGAGTCTGGTGCCAGTGATGAGCTTTGCTGATCTCACCACTCTTTGCAGGTTCCAGCGGTCACGGGCATCACAGACTGTACCAGTCTGTGATGCAACCACACAGAATGCTCTCTACTGTGCATTGGTAGAAGTTGGTGAGGATGCCTGAGGCTATGCCAACCTTCTTGAGCTTCCGCAGGAAGTACAGGTGTTGATGAACTGCCCTAGCTACTGCATCCGTGTGGACCAGGTGAAGTCATTGGAGATGTGTACTCCGAGGAATTTGAAGCTGGAGACTCTCTCTTCACCTCTGCTCCATTGATGTGTAAGGGGGTGTGACCTCCCCTCTGCACTCTCCTGTAGTCCACTATCATCTCCTTTGTTTTGCTTAAATTTAGAGAGAGGTTGCTGTCTCTGACCTGCTCTCTGTAGACTGTGCTGTCATCATCGGAGATGAGGCCTACGATGTTGGTGTCGTCAGCAAACTTCACGATGATGCTGGTTCTGTGCCTCGCCACACAGTCGTGTGTAAACAGGGAGTATAGCAGGGGGCTGATCACACATCCCTGTGGAGCCCCTGTACTGAGGGTGAGAGTGGAGGATGTGAGGCTGCCTATTCTTACCACCTGGGGCCTCTCTGTTAGAAAGTCCAGGATCCAGTTCCACAGCTAGTTGTCCAACCCGAGAAGCTGTAGTTTTGTGATGCGCTTGGTGGGGATGGTGGTATTAAAAGCTGAGCTGTAATCAATGAATAGCATTGTCACATAGGTGTTCCTTTTCTCCAAGTGGCTCAGGGCAGTGTGCAATGTCAAGGCAATGGCGTCATCTGTAGATCTGTTGTTGCAGTAAGAGCACTGAAGGGGGACCACAGAGATAGGTAGAGAGGAGCATATGTGTGTTTTGACTATCAGCTCAAAGTGCTTTATGATGATGGAGTTAAGTGTTACTGGGCGGTAGTGAAGCAAGAGGGTATCACGGACAGGCCCAGGGAGAGACTGAAGATGTCCGTGAATACCTCTGCTAGTTGGCTGGCACATGCCATCAGTACACAGCTGTGGATGCCATCAGGTCCAGATGCTTTCATGGAGTTGACCCTTTTGAAGGACCTCCTCACATCTGATGTTGTCAGGGCTTGTGGAGAGCAGTTTGGGTCAGCCAGGAGTTTCATCGCAGGAGTGGTGTTGTTCACCTCAATGTGAGCATAAAAGGTGTTAAGCTCATCTGGTAGTGAGGCAGATGATCCCAGAATGTTCATCTTGACTTCCTGTAGGCCATCAGATTGCCAGGCTGCAGAACGTGCTCTCAGCATGGCTCGGACTTCACCGTTGACCCAGGGCTTTTGGTTAGGATTTTAAGGATGACATCATCTGTGCACTTATTGATGTAGCCGATGATGGAGTCTGTGTATTGATTGATGTCACCTTCTGCTGCGTCTCGGAACATCTGGCAGTTAGTTGTATTAAAACGGGCTTGTAGCATGTTGAAGGCCTCCTCACTCCACTGATGGACCGTTCTGGTAACTGGTTTTTCTTGTTTCAGTTTTTGTCTGTAAGTTGGAGGAGAATGCTAATGTGGGGTTTAGATTTTCCAAAGGGAGGGCGGAGGACGGGTTTGAAGCTGTCTTTAAGCGTTGAATAACAATGGTCCAGAGTCTGCTCATTTTGTGTGGGGAAATCAATGTGCTGGTGGAATTTCGGGAGAACTAACCTCATGTTTGTCCCCAACAACAATGAAAGCAGCTTCAGGATGTGAATTCTCGAGTCCATTGATAGTCTCATACAGTATATCCAAAGCATGTGATTTGTCTGTTTGCGGAGGAATGTAGACGATAGTAAGAACAACAGTGCTAAATTCCCTGGGGCGGTAGAACGGGTGAACTTTCATTGTTAAGAGTTCCAAAACTGGAGAGCAGTGTGCTGCTAGAACTGAGATGTCAGTGCCCCAGCGGGAGTTGACCATAACACATATCCCTCCACCTTTGCTCTTGCCGGAGTCCAGTGTTCTGGCCTGGCAGTGAACTGTGAATCCAATGGGCGTGCTGGCCGAGTTTGGGATCCGTCGCATCAAGCCATGTCTCAGTGAACGCGAATACATTACAGTTCACGATATCCCATTGAAATCCGATTCTGGCATGGAGTTCGTCCAACTTATTGTCCAGAGATTGAAGGTTAGCCAGTATGATACTGGGTAGAGGAGGATTAGAGCACCTTTTCTGTGTCGGCATAAGGCTCCAGCTCGCGTGCCTCTCCTGGTTCTGTTCCTCCGGTGACTTTGTAATCAAAGAGCTGCCTCGTTCGTTCCACAGTGACGATGATTGAAAGTCAGATTTGAGTCAAGATTGTACCTCCAAAAGTGTTTGCCGATACTGTATAAATGCCAAAGCGACAGGTGCATATACACACAAAAACAGCATGATGCAACAAAATAGAACACAAAAAAACAACAGTTTTGTGCAAAGCTACCAGTCCGGCTATGTTATTTCAGCACAATTGGAACCGGAAATGGAACTATCTTCAATTTCTGATTTAGCACATGTACTTTAAAAGATCTGAAAGCATCAGGAGTTTTGCCTTCAGGTGAAATGATGTCTGCCTTTGTATGCAGTTGTACAGATTACACTTTCTCTTTGGCTTTTATACAGCTGGGTTTGCTACCATCAACAGGAATTCATACACAACACCTTTCAAGGTCAAATTCATGTCTAAGATTTGGTTTCAACCCTTGTGAACAGTATCTTTTTTCATACAGCTGCTGCCAATGCAGACCAGACAACCAAATAAAATGTCAAACCAAGGGCCGTCCCACATCTGTTGTCAGGAAAAAGAGCACCCAAAGAGGGTTGGGACATCACGCCACCTATGATAACAATGGCCTTACGCCACTTGTTGACACACACAAGCCACGATGTCTTTGATATAAACCTTCAAAGTAAAGCCACACAAGATAAACATATGTACATATGTACTATCACCACAGAAGGTCATATTTTGTAGCTAGTAGTGTAGACATAATTGAAGCCAAGCAATGTATCTAATGGATTCTCTAAAGGTCAAATAAGATCTGTAAGTACACCAATGACCTGTTATTTTCCAAGTATTTCAAATGTATAGTATATCAAATATCCAATATTTTCCCTTTCATTTTATGTACAGAAGGGCTTCTGGGATCATCAAAAATGGATACAATATGTGACTATTCAGACTGGGCCATAGGAGGGATAGACATGAAAGTCCAGAAAGCAAACACGAGACACTTTCCTCTGTGAGAGCTGAGTGTCTTCTGCCTGATCATTTTCACTCTTTGTTTTTACCTGTAACCATGTATAAAAGTTATTCTTCACAAAGCACTCTGTGTTCCCTGCTAAAATGTCAAGGATGATGTATCTTTCCTGAGTGGAGCAGATTATCTTCTCAAATGGCCTTGACTGGTTTCTGGCTTGTGTGGGTCTAAGGAGCACACAGGTTGTGCCTGGACAGCAACAGATATGCTTTCACCTGGATGAAGTTTAAAAGATTATTTTTAGGGAGTTTTCCATTTTTAATCAACTGCTAACGACAGAATGTTTCATAACACAAGTATGACTTTTCTGCCTGAATACTGCCTAGAAATGACATATGAGTCTATTCTGAGAGCACGCCTTATCACCGCATAAAAAGTGTGATGTACTCTAATGCAAGTTAGAATTGCTCTGACCTCTCTATGTGAGTTGTTGGATGACCTTTCCCCTATGAGCTTTCAGAATAAACACAGCATTGTCTCACTGCACTCTGACTCCATCTCATCACTGAATTTTCTTTCTAGAAGGTGAGATTCCACAACACTTCACCTTAGATTTTCCTACAGGCAAGGCTTTTATTGATTGGGAGGGGTATCTTGTAGTTCAACACATTGCCCTTCCTCCATTTGCCAGACTGAATCCTTTGCCTCCCTCCCTCCCACCTTGCTGTGCTAGGGTCAAATCTAATGCAATTTGTGAACAATAACAGTAGGGATTCCCCATAAATGTGCTGCTCCAAATAAGAGGATAACAGCTACAGACTGTGAACAATGTCTTCAGCTCTTAGAACTGTACCGAGGGCAAAAGAAAGGCAATGAAAGTACAGAATGGAAAGGGAAGCAAATGATGATCAAAAGATTCTTTCATTTCATAAACCTTCCACCTTGTGGTCATTCGTGAAGCTTACAAGAAAGAACACCAAAAGTTACCTAAAAGCAAAATTGTTCTCATTGAATCAATACATAGTTTGGAAGGTGAGGATGAGCATCATTTAAAGTTACCTCGCTGCTGCTCTGACACAATGTATTTTCTAACAACAGTTATAAAAATGCTTCCTCTTGGTACCAGGCTCTCTTTTATTATTATTATTATTATTATTATTATTATTATTATATTATTTGGTAGTTCGCCATTTTTGCAATGAGAATACATTAGAAAACAGACTCACTCTTCAAGTATAATATCAGGTCGTATATAGTAATTTTGGGTCACTAAATATATTTTTCCATATAAACAAAACAAAGCTCCCCCACAACAACAGTTGTTTGTAATAAGGTACTTGCCCAAAATTTTGTCTAACAAGTATCTTAACTGAATTTGGTAACAAAAGATAAAACTCTCATAAAGAAATCATTGGTACATTAATTGCAAAAATAGTATTAAGGCCTAAGGGTTTCAGGGCTGGATTTCAGTAGCATTTAATTATGATGACAGTAAGTTTTAAAAAGCTTTAAAAAGCATGATTTGATGAATTGGGTTAATTTATTAGATGATGACTACTATTTTTCTCAGTGGTCAGATTAATGGATGTTCCATTAGGGAGACATCTGTGTCTTACCAATTTCTGATTTCTCTCAGCAGCCAATAAGCAGACATGCAGCCCTGTATCAGATCATTTAACCATGCTCTGTCTGCCATTCAGAAATACATTCATTTTCCTGCCTCCTCTCTACCACCACAATCTACCTCATCCGGTGGGGATGGGATCCACAGATTTAAAAAAGCTACGTTTCAGAAAACCAAGATGGTAAACAGTGTGCTGGTACTTGCCAGCTTTCCATTGACTGCAATGGAGAAACTGCTTTTTTTATCACAACTTAATACAGTCAGATTGGTATTTTTTATTCTAGTTGTGGACTAATAAACATTATATGAAGCATTGTGTGTTTTTTCTTGATATGGCATCATAACAAAGTTTGGAGAGTTGCTTTATTTTTAATATTCTCAGGCACTGGATTGTGATTGTTCTAAAGCCAACCAGCTTTTTCCATCAAGACTGTCATAGAACAGAAGATGATTTATGTCAGCAGGTCAATTTTGGCCAGTGAGAGCCCTTTGCAACCATTGCAGATGACAATTCTATAACCAGTGGCTTCATGCAAATGCTGTTGGGGGTAAGCAGTGGCCAAATACACTTATTTGAATATTTCAATATAACAACACCAAAAAATGTTGTTTAGTCTTCATAATGAAATTTGTGATATGTGGCATGTAGTGTTCTTCTGGTTTAACCAATAATTGACCATATTACCATCCTTCATAGTAATATAAAATGATCCTCACAGAAGCCTGCTTGTACAGTCTGATATAAATGTTAGTGCACATACCATAATAATCAGTTTGAGACTCTTTTCTAATCAAAGAGTTGTTTTTGTCTCTGATATCACTATTGAACACAAGAAGATTTTTGTCAGTTTATGCTGTTTTCTTTTTTTTTATTATCTATATTAATAGTACTCTGACCTGGGCAAGGGGAGAATTATTTGGGGGTAAAATTCTTTAGTCAATTAACCTAAGGGATTATTAGATTGCCAGATTCAACTGGCTGGCTAGCTTTAGTTTAATTTTGGCCCTAATCCAACTGAAAACCGATAACAATATCAAGAAAGACACCATAACATCAATTCCCTCCTCATTATTAGAATACTCAGCTTCAATTTTAAGATGTGAGATTCCACTTAAGCTAAATTGACTGTTGTTACATTGATCAGCATAATGAATGCCTCCCACACTCCAGGTGAGCAGAGACAAATGGAGGTAAAGTTCCACACCGATCCTTTCCCATAAACTCCAAGCCTGAGTAACTTCAAGATAAGAGAGCTTTATTGTCATTGTTCAAGACAACAAAATTATGACAACAGGACAACAAAATCAACACTAGTTAGTGACAGTGAGTGGTATTACCTTAAGTTCAGTTTTGTGTGTTTACCAATTAACACAATTTACTTATCCTTTCAAAGGCCTGATTTCGATTTTGAGTTGCTTGGTGAGAGATAAGAACATTTTCTTGCCTGCCTTTTATACACTTCATTCCTAATCTGAAATGAGATGCATTGATTCCAGAATGCATGGTCTGTCTGTAAAGCAACAGAATGAATTTTCTGAACTGATGTGAAATGACACCCCCTGTGATGCCAGCTATGTCAATCTGCATACACAGCAATCATTTCTCAATGTTTAGGGACATTTTGAGCTGAATTAATAATTAGCTATTCAAAAATATTTTGATACATCATTTATTATGTGTAAAAATAATTCTTCTCACAGTTTTGGATGAAATCTGAGCACACATCGATGATAAATGAGGTTTTTGGGGTGTGGGCTAGATTTAATTAACTCAGTTGTGCTTTTCTCACAGTTGGCTGGGAAACATACAGCACTTCCCCTGACAATGTCTGGAAAGATTTCCGTCTGTTTGGCTGAATAATGCAGCTCTTTAAATTTTGCAACAAATCCTTGCACAATAAATGTTGTTTGGCTGTGTGAAAAAGCTGTGCATGTCTAGTATCCCTTAACCTCAAACCAGAGAACTATGTGGATGTTTTTGGGTCTCAAGTGGTTGTACTTCTTTTGCTTATCCCACTTCAATTGCAATCAGTTCAAGTGTGGTCAATCAATAAGGTACAGCAATTCTGTGGTCATTGTACAAATGATATATACTGTACTGTGGAGTTGTGGAGCTGTGTACATCTATGCAACAGCATTTATGTACAACAGCATTATGAAACACTAGGTGGTAGTATTTTACTGATTATTATAGGCTGTGCTAGCAAATCATATGAAGTAAATGCCTTTTTTGGAATCTTTTCTTGAGAAGTATCGTCTCCAGCATGTCCAACCTGTTCCAGTTACACAGACTAAGGCGGCATTTGTAAGAGGGGCTAGCGTAATAAGTTGAAATGAAGCTCTTTAGAGTGATAGTTTTCAACTTACAATTCTTTGTAAAATGCCTGAAAGTAAACCACCTTGAACAACCATCTAGGTCCTTAAAATGTTGAAATGGTTGAATTCTTTTTTTTTCTTCAGGGCAACTGTGATGGGTGAAGGAAATTTATTTTAGGCATATGAATATTAAGTTAAAAATGTATGTTCTAAGTGGCCATGGCTGTTTCTAAATACAAAATTTGATAACATTGAGAATTCATGTAGCAGCTAGCTACACTGTCTGTATGTGAAGTACATTTACATTTACATTTATTCATTTGGCAGATACTTTTATCCAAAGCAACTTACAACTGAGGCAAAGTACAACATATACATACAACATCTTCATATTTTTCTTGAAGGTAGTGAGGAATTCAGCAGATTGGAGGAAGTGTTGGAAGTTCATTTCACCCTTGTGGACAATATCAGAGAAACGCCAGATGCCATTCAGCAGCGGAGCATAGTGGACAGAACATAGATTTGTAGTAGTGAGTTTGGGTGGGTAGGTGCAGTTTTATTGGTTATTCTGAACACAAGCATCAAGGCCTTGAACTTCGTGGGGGCGGCTACAGGGAGCCAGTGGGGCGAGACAAAGAGAGGTTGTAATGTGGGCCCTCTTTGGTTGATTGAAATATAGACACGCCACATCATTCTGTATCAGCTGCAAATGCTTAATGGTGGGTGCAGGTAGGCCAGCTAAGAGAGCATTGCAATAGTCCAGTGAGATGACAAGAGCTTTGACAACGGGCTGTGCAGCATATTCATATAGGGAGGGCCTGACTTCCCTGATGTTGTAGAGTGCAAATCAGAATAATGTGGCAGTCGTTGTGATGTGGTAAGGTAAAGTAAAGTGTTACTGGGAAATTCAGTAGTAAAATAGTCATGAAAATGTTTTTCATAGGTATCAGCTGCATTGATACTGCTGACCATCACAAGTTAACTAGCGTCAATCACAAACGAGCACTGCACTTCTTTCATCATAAGGCTGACTCACTGACACAATTCAGTAAGTCCATGGATGAATGTGTGAGTGCAGGGGGGAAATGGTTCTTGTTATTGTTATTTTGCACGAACCCCTTACATGAGTTTGGATTGACCATTTGAAAAAGTGTGCACTGGTTATCAGATTATGCATGATTGAACATCCATGTATATTTAACATAAAAAAGCAGTGGTCAGTACGTGTGGAACAACAAGTCAAGTATTCTTATTCATAGTTTTGATAACATGATGTAGAGTAGCGCTGTATTTTTAATAATTGTGATTGCAAAATTCTCATGTATGGAATGTTTTTCTGTCAATATTTAATGGTTGTTGAACAAGCTTTCAGAAAGGAAAAATTGCTTACATGTAAATTTTCACTATTTTACTTCTCAAGACTGGATTAAAATTTTCATTTATTTTGACATAATGGAATTTTATATTTCCCGAGGGACTTGTGTTTTCCGAGGAAGCTTGATGATGTTTTATTTATGCAATGCGACGTTCAAAGTTACTGTTCCCTTAGCTGTCAGACAGTCAGTAATAGGCGAAAAGCACTCATGCTTTTTCCAAAAAGCTGCCTTTGACCATAAATATTTAATGCCTTAAATTGAAAAGTACAATTAAAACTTTATGAAAGTACTGTTCAATAAATATCATTTATGATTTCGTCAGAGTGGCTGTTTGTGTGAATTAAAGTGCTTAATTTCAGAAGAAACAGGAGTATGGGGAATTTAATGAAATTGGCCTTTTATTGAAGAATCAATATAATCTTTCAATAATCCTATCCAAAAGTTCATATAGAAAAGGTATGTGTAATTGTACATAACGTTTTTTTTAATATTAAGCCACTTCACAGATAATAATACATATTGTAATAAACATAATACTTAAATGTAATCACACAGTTAAATTATGTTCTCCTCAAATCTTAATCATTTTAACAAAGACCAAGTGCTTGCTGATCTTTCTACAAGCCCTCATGGTTTTAATATAACATCCACTTGCATACACTATTTTTCGTTTATTTAAGGGGATATTCAGATCTGGGTTTAGTTATTGCGTGAATAGTATTGACAAAGCACCAACTCTGCAAGTCTGTGAAATGGATGCTGGTACCATCCTTAGCTGTTACAATCAGCTCTTTCCCTAATTCAGCACCTCATCTTACTCCTTTCCCCTTGGCCTTGTGCTTCTTTGCATCCTTCTACACAAACTTCCCCTCTCCTCCAGGCAGCCATTGTTGCTGGTTTTTGTATGCACCTTAAAAGACCATTCCTCGTAAGGATCAGGGCAGGGTTGTAGGAGAGGACTTCACAACACACGCTAGAGGGTTTGTATGTCTTAGGGGTATGGAGGGCACGGTCAGCTGCATGAGAAGGCCCAGCTTGTCCTTAATAGGTGTTACTCTGTCTTCACGAGGAATCAGTGTGGAGATGGTTCCATGGGATAGCATGAAGAGGTCTATTCATGGCAGACCTTTCTGCCGTCTAATGTTCAACCATCACAACAATCAACAGGCTAACTTATTATTAATTACATTATATTAACTTTTTTGTTATAAACAACTCATTTTGGTCATATCAGTTTGAATTAAAAAGTATTAAAATATGAAAACATGACCTCACCTTTTTTGTTAAATGTGTGCACTTGGACTGAATCCCCCTTATTCATTTTCTGAAAGGAAGAAAGTGAAGACAGCTACATGCAGCCATTACATTGCACATCCTCCAACATTTCTTTACAACTGAAAAATCAGTATACATCAGATCATTTCCATGAAGTCCCAGATGTTTTGAGTCTTCATCAATCTTTAAATACCCGTGTCTTAAAAACTTTGCAGATTTGTTGGTTTGTATGATGAGAATGTAGATGTATTTATCTTCATTTTATTACCTAAAGCGCTCCTTTAAATGCTTAGCACTAAGACACATAGAAAGAGTGCCAAAGATATGAAAATGAACGATCCTCTCAACGTGATGCCTGGCATAAGTTACAAAATAATTTTTTTTAATGATATTTCTACATGAGTCAGAGGAAACTAAACCCTCTGGCCACTTAGCCACACAAGCAAATTTCTCCCTGCATAAGCTAATTGGTCCTAAGAGCCAAGCTTTCGTAACTGGGGGAGAGCTTACCACACATACACTCACTGAGCACATTATTAGGAACACTATACTAATACTGGGTAGGGCCTCCCTTTGCTCTCAGAACAGCCTCAAGTCTTCGTGGCATGGATTCCACAAGATGTTGGAAACATTCCTTTGAGATTTTGGTCCATGTTGACATGATTGCATCACGCAAATTCTGCAGATTTGTCAGCTGCACATTCATGCTGCGAATCTCCCGTTCTACCACATCCCAAAGGTGTTATATTGGATTCAGATCCGGTGACTGGGAAGGCCACTGAAGAACACTGAACTCACTGTCATGTTCATGAAACCACTTTGAGACAACTTTTGCTTTGTGACACAGTGCATTATCATGCTGGAAGTAGAATTGCAGATGGGTAAATTGTGGCTATGAAGGGATGCACATGGTCAGCAACAATACTCAAATAGGCTGTGGCATTCAAGCGATGATTGATTGGTATTAACGGGCCCAAAGTGTGCCAAGAAAACATTCCCCACACCATTACACCACCGCCACCAGCCTGGACTGTTGACACAAGGCAGGTTGGGTCCATGGATTCATGCTGCTGGTGCCAAATTCTGACCCTACCATCTGTGTGCCTCAGCAAATATCAAGATTCATCAGGCCAGGCTATGTTTTTCCAGTCTTCAACTGTCTAGTTTTGGTGAGCCTGTGCCTACTGCAGCCTCTGCTTTCTGTTCTTGGCTGACAGAAATGGAACCCGATGTGGTCTTCTGCTGTTGTAGCCCATCCGCCTCAAGGTTCGACGTGTTGTGCATTCTGAGATGCTTTTCTGCTCACCACAATTGTACAGAGTGGTTACTGTAGCCTTTCTGTCAGCTCGAACGCGTCTGGCCATTCTCCATTGACCTCTCTCATGGAAACAAGGCGTTTCCATCCGCAGAACTGCCGCTCACTGGATTTTTTTTGTTTTTGGCACCATTCTGAATAAACTCTAAAGGGTGTTGTGTGTGAAAATCCCAGCCCGTCTGGCACCAACAATCATGCCACAGTCAAAATCACTGAGATCACACTTTTTCCCCATTCTGATGGTTGATGTGAGCATTAACTGAAGCTCCCGACCCTTATCTGCATGACTTTATGCATTGCACTGCTGCCACACAATCGGCTGATTAGATAATTGCATGAATAAGTAGATGTACAGGTGTTCCTAATAAAGTGGTCAGTGAGTGTAGGTCCTAGCTTCTGGAATCAGAAGCCAGTCTTTTTGAATTGTAATTAGCATGTTTAACTAGGGTTAGTTCCGTTAAATTAGTTTGCGTGACACTACAGCAGACCAAACGTATATCAGGGCTTATAGAATTCTTTTGGGTTTTTTACCCAAGTACTTGTGACCAAGTATTTTGCGTGCTGCCTTTTATCAGTGACGCATTCTGTACCAAGAATTGTGACCTGTCTTACACATACATCACAGTTGGTTATCCCAGTTGTCTCCTATGGTCTGATCAGTGTAAGGACTACTGTAGAAGGAGCTCACCACCCAGCAGCATTACCCTACTGCTTGTAATGAATGCTTTCATCTGCGATCCACCTTTTTAACAGATATAAAGGAAAATAAATAGCTTCAAATTGCATTGTTATTATTTTTCTTAGTTTTATTGTATGGTACACTGAAGTGGAGCTCCCCTTTGCTCCAGGTCAGTGTTTTTCAATCCTACTCCTGGAGCCCCCCTGTCCTGCATATCTTCTATCTATCTTTGCTTAAACATGCTCTTGATTAACTCAGGTGTGCTCAGCTAATCAAAAGTGCCACTGATGAGTTCAGTCAGGTAGGTAGAGCAGGGAAAGATGGAAAATGTGTAGAGCAGGGGGCCCCCAGGAGCAGGATTGAGAATCAGTGCTCCAGGTAAACCAAGGGGTTGCGTGGTCAACTTCGATTAAACATATCTGCTGCATAGGTAGAATGGAAGAGCAGCAAAGATTTTGAGACATCATAATCTTGTCTTGGATTGCTGCCACCTCTAATACCAGCAGATGTACAACTCTGCTCTTGCTTACAGAAAGTGGAAAAAATAAACTGATTTTGAGGTTATTCAGCAAAAATAATTCCACAATGTCTCACAGAACACTTTGAATTGCACGTACAGTTATGGTATCTTTTTGTGGATAATGTGTTGCAGCTAGAAATTAACATGGTACAAGGAGGATAGACTGAATTAACACTATTTGTTAAAATGCTGCATCAAATATTACCAATATGAAGGCTATTAATGCAGATTGTGCACTGTAGATAAAGAAAAAAGATGAAATGCCAAGCCAGGTAAGAGAGTTTTGCATGTTATTTCCATGTCCATTTTTTATTGTTAAGAGATAATGAAGAAGGCATTGCCAGCCCAACACAAGGAAATCTGTCTGACAGATGTGTGCCTGTGCTTGTCTCAGTGGGAGTCATCACTCCATCTGGAGGTCCTCAGGACCCCTCTTCTGTCCCTCTGCCCTGCCAAATACACTTTCTTCTGACTGCATGTGTCCCTGTCCTGATCATGTGACTCATCCATTAAGGTTCCTAATCAGAGCTTATGGTCTCAGAGACCTTTAATGCTGGGGTATGTGTGTGTGTGTGTTTGGGGGGGTGGGGTATATTTCACAGAGGGACCCTAGTATTTTGTGACTGCTTCGCTGTCACCCTGTGGATCTGTCATTTTCTTATAGGCATGGCACCATGTGATGGAGATCCCTTCCTGGCGGGGTTTGGGAAGGGCGTCAAGGCAGGGTTATGTTCAGGGCACCTCTGCACAGCATGGCCACGTCGTCCATCCTGCTTCAATGCACATTTTAATCACAGTAACCTCCTTCTTCATCTGTTTGCTCTTCTATCCAGGCGGACGATTGAGACCAAAGTCTCCTTCTTCAGTTCAGCTGTACATCCTTCGGTTTGTCAGGCTGCAGCTTTCAAAAAGCAACATATTTAGCTTTGTTTTGCTTTTATGTTTTTTCAGTGTATGTAAAATGCGTACAAGTGTGCTGCTCTTCGCCTGCAGTCATGGTTAATGATTGTAATGTAATGGCTCATAATTATTGAGAGAGAGAGACATTACAAGTGAGGTGAGATCAATGCCTTTATGTTGTGTCAGCATTAGCCTCAGCCTAAAACAGACATGTTTAAACAAAACTCTGTAATATCCATCTCAGCCAAAGCTATGCTTTCAAGATAATATCAGCCGTTAAACAATAGCGTTGTAACATTTCATAGACCCAGATGGCACCCATAGCCCATCTGTTAAATAACTATGTTAACCACATCAAGAGACCATAACTGCACATTTGGTGGAAGACAGATTGTTATTACCTAATCTTATATTTCTGACTGACTGACTGCATGTATCAGACACTTCTCACTTCACCCTTCATTGATCTGTGTATTATTTTAAGAAATTCTGTACTTTTTTCATGTGAAATTAGTAATGCCCCACCTGGAATTCAAACTTGCAGCTTCCATCTGAAAAGTCCATTTTACTGAAGCACATTTTTTACTTTTTTTTTTTTTTATTATTGGCATTTTAGCAAATGCTCTTATCCAGAGCAACTTACATAGGTCATATTGTGGGTTAGGTACCTTGCCCTAGGGTACAACAGCAGTGCCCCAGCTGAGAATCAAACTGGCAACCTTTTGGTTGTGAGTACTGCTCCTTAACCACTCTGCTACGCTGCTGCCCCATTTTTGCCTTGTGTTTTTCACCATGGCTGTGCAGTACTTTGGTGCTTTCAGTTAGTAAAAATAAAGGTTCTGATCATGTCTTTGTCTATCATGGGGCATTTTTTTAGTTTCTGCTGTGGGCAGCGCTCTGAGCACTTCTTGAAAATCAGGCTATTTCTTTTTCCCTCAGGCACCCTTTCCAGTCAGTGAATATGGTGTGTGGGCTCTACATGAAAGGCATGTAAGTGCTGGTCCCCCTGCTACACTGAGTTGGGGATAAGAACCAGGGAGAGATATGTGTTCATGCTGGTGGGAATAGTCTAGTCAGCACATGCATCACCAAGGCTGTCATTCACTGCGGTGTGATAATGAGATGTTGCCTCTGCTAGTGACTTCCAGACATGATGGTGTGAAATCAGCCTTATCTACAGAAACATGCAAGCATACTGGCACACATGTACATGCACGTTCATGCACATACATGCACATGGGTGTGTGTGCTCAAGCATGGGAAAACTCCTACCCGTGTGTGTGTGTGTGTGTGTGTGTGTGTGTGTGTGTGACAGAGAGAGAGAGAGAGAAACAGTGAGAAAGAAAAACAATGTGAGTGTGAAAGTGAGAGAGAAGAGTTAGAGACATGCTGTCACTGAACTTCTGCACAAATGATTGCTGCAATAAAGTAGCATACAGAGTAATCAACAAACAAATAATCAGACTCCTTTAGTGCTTGAAGTGTGTCACTCTGCTCTATGTTCAACCACAAAAATAGGTCAAGATGTTTAGAGGGACAGCATTTTGTTGATTGACATCCAAAGAGATTTAAACAGCCATTAACACTGAGGTCATTTTTTTCTTTTGGAGCACATTACTAATCCTATAAAACATAAGATGAGGAAAATCTAATTCAGTTCATCACCTGGTTTTTCCATTCAAAGCCAACTGCATTCAGATGTTCAGCTACAGCGATTGTTGATTGTGCTTAACTTTAATTCATTTGTGCCCTTTTTTTCTCTTCTGGTGCATTATTTACAGATACAAATTAGATTTATTCTTCCTGAATTTGCCCCCAAAATGTAATGGTGTTGACCTACAGCTCAAGACAAATACTTTTAAATGTCTGTTTTAAACATTTTTTTTTTCAAAGTAATTGGAAAGTGGAAAGAACTTCTTTTCACAGCCTTTAAGTGAAGATGCTAACAAAATGGGAAATGGCAGCTTACTTAGTCAAACAAATAAAGTGCATTATGGGAAGGGGTTGGGGGAGGGGATGTGGGGGTCATAAGAACCAACATTTCCAGCCATGATGTAACAATTACTATGATGAGCAATGCCTGGATGATGAAAAGTAAAAGATAGTAATTTGCCACAGTCTGCAGTCTTTGTAATAGAGATTTGTATGCAAATCTCTATTACAAACCTGATTTTGTGCAACCTGGTGATGCATTTAAGTATTAAATCCTTCTCTTTTGGGATCTTGTATACTAATCTTGCCACTTTCTTGCATTTAATAATTTAGCTTCTCTAAATGATAAAAGTGGCCAAATTTAGACTTTAGAATTTAGACTGTTCCTGCTGTATATTTTAGGGAGCAACTTCAATTCTATTAAATCTGGAATGCAGTATTCACTGACTTGATAGGACTTTATTGGTGGCTTTGATTAAAACTGATATTTTTGGGACATTTGATCCTTAGACTCAATAATAAAAATGTTAATTAGTGTTTTCAAAGCCAGTCTATTGTGTCACTATTTAGGCTGTTCAATAGAGATAAGAAATCGGTTTTAACCTGCAGTCTTACTGTTACTTCCAGACCAGTGTCCCCTCATTTAGTTGTTTCAGGCACCTGACCCAATCAGAATGCTTTTGCCTTATGTCCCTCTATAGCACTGAAATTAATACTTTGTTCTTCAGAAAGTGAACAAGGCTGTGAGTCCTCTCACTAAACATGACATATTATAACCTTATGCTAATGTCATGTCTTAGAAATCTGTGGTAACATCAGGAGGTAAATTAGCTGTGACACATCACTTTGTTGCCTGAGAATGTTGTCACTTCTCCTGAAAAGAGGCACATAAAAAACAACTGAAGAGGCTGAAGGCTTTGAGGTTTTTTTTTCCTATGTAAGCTCCTTCTCTCTACTGTCTGTCTGCACACTGGCTATTTACCTTGGCACCACCCACACCCGCCACACAGTCCTGGATATCTGTGGCTGTGCTAGTGTTATTTCTAATACTCCATGATATGGAGTATATTTGATTGCACTTTCTTTTTCCCAGACAGAACAGTCTGTTTGAATTGAAGGGAGACCGGAATCCAATGCACTTTTTGTGGTCCGGGGGAATTTTTCAATTGCCCCCTACCAGGCCAACTTATGCAAATATGCCAGCATTATCCATGGTCCTCTACTCTCAACACTTACATACTTTCTACCTGATTAAAACCCACCTGAAAAAGCAAAAATGTTCCCACAAATCTATGGTTTTATTTAACTTTCTTCGCAGAGATGTTTTGTAGTGCAGCCAGGTCAAGAGATAGACAGAATGTCTTGTTTATATATCAAAGCTGCCTCTGTTGTCTTGCATTTGTCTGTACTTTGAAGTCCATCAAAACAGCTATACTGCAACTCAACTTACAACAGTCTGCTCTCGTAGAAGACCATTGATTTGTTTGTAAGGGATGTTAATTTACCACAGCAAATCCCATATTTGTGCAAACTTCATCTGCCTCTCATATTCAGGATCTATCAAACAGGAAGTGACATCACTTCATTTGATCATCCTAAGTGGACATTTTCAATATTACATGATTTCCAAAAAAATATTGCACACAAATACAAGCCAGGGATATGTTTATGGACTGCACCACACTATGAATGATAATGGGGAATTTTCTTTTGGAAATCTACATGTAGCCAAATATAGAAATCAAGTTGTCAGGGCTCAGACAAGGAGTCAGTCGCAGACCACAAGTGCGTCGGTTTCGGGGCAGATTTAATGACATCATAAGCAAGATCGTAAACAGTTCACAAGCAGGGTCAAAACCAGAGACGCAGTCCGAGGGAAAATCCAGGTACAGGTAAACCGGAACAGGCAGGGTCGAACAACGGGCAGGCAGAGAAATCGGGCGAACAAGGCAGAGCGGCAGGCAGCAATCAGGTCGATAAAGGGCAGGTCGAAACAGGAAACAGCACACAGACGAGAAAACAGCGGGGACGAAACAGGTAGAAATACACTGCTACGAACTAGCAACAGGACAGGGACACGCAGGGAAGATATAGGGCAGGACTGACAAGGGGATGGGAAGCAGGTGTGCAGGCAGGCAGGTGAAGGCGATGAGCAATCAAAATGGAGAACTGGGCAGGGAGCAGGGTAGGGCTAGAACACAAGGAAAACAAAAGTACCCCAGCTAGGGGGCGGGAGCACTGACACAAGTTGTGAATTGAAGTGTTAATGTTATGTTTTGGACTTATTTAGAGAACACATTTCTCTTTTTAGCAGAATTGAGATGTATTTTCATATTTACTTTGAGGTTCATATGAGGCAAACCCATCAAAGAAATAAATGCATATAAAATAATCCAATCAGTGTTTATTTGATACTTCATGTCTTTGTAGGAAAAACAAAACAGAAAACATAACTTGCCTTTAGACTGGACAACACAATAAGCCTCATGACATTATCTTGGTGGAGGGATGCTACACTACAACACACTAACGGGTAAACAAGGTATAATCGAAAACGTTTTATTATGTTGAACTAGTGGTTCAGTACAATATTCAACATATGTGTTATGCTATCAAATAGCTATTTAAACTGTTTTTCTGAGCTACATGTCTTGGTTGATTGCTAGTCAGATGAATAACCTAACTACAAAATTATTAATCATAACTAACTGTAGACAGAAGAGGGCAAAGGAAAAGTAATAATCTAAAATCCCTTAGAGGGTTAGCTTTAAAAGTAAGACCACTGTTGGTTATCAACCACTTGCTAATTTTTAATATAGGTAATTTATAGTTACAGTGATTCATTTAGCAAACACTTAGCAACTTACAGTACATTTTGTTATCATGTGTGTTCCCTGACATGACAATGACTCTGTAGAAACTAGTAAGGTCAATTCAGGTCACTTGTTCAATTAAGTGGATATTATACTTTACACTGTAGAATCAGCTTTCAAAAGGCAGCCTGAAATTGTCCTACTATTATCATTTGCATATTATGATCATGCAATTATATCCACAGATAAATGCTACCCATATTGCTATCATCCTTTATGAAGCAATGAATTCTGACTGGAAATGGATTATTTTTTACTTTTACTAAGCATTTTATTTTCTTCCAAACAGAGAACAATTAATATCATATGGTGAGTGATTTTGAAGTAGATTTGGTTCATGTGTAATAGGAAGTCTTTTTTATTAGTGTGAGGGAAAAATCAAACTTACTGTCTCAATTTAATGTTTTCACAAACAGTATTATTGTGATAAGTTTTTAACATTCATGGTCAGTTGCATTTTGAACACTGCATGTTCTGTCACTGCTATGACAGTGCTTACTTATGGTACATATCCTTTTTGTGCTAAGATATTCTGTTAGTCCCAATTAAAAAAAAATAAGGTCATATGGTGACCAATCCTGATGCAACCCTGGAGATTCTTGAAAATTCAGGTGATGATCAGATTGCTGACTCCAAATACAGTATGTAACCAAGACTAAGTGCATCACTGAAAACGAGATGGCCTATAGGACATGTGAAAGGTGATGTGTAATAACTTGCAATAGTCAAGCAAGACGGTAAGATGAGGCCAGCCACTGTTGTCCATTAAAGCTTACCTTGTGTAATTTCCTGTGCATAATAATGAGGAAGTTGCTGATGTTTTTTTTTCCTGGATTACTTTAAATAGCAAAAGATGTTAGGTTATCTGGACTTTGCAAAGGACTGTCATCTGCTTTTCATAAACTTACAAAACTGTGCTCAGAAGACCCCCATGTGTATATTTTTGCTTATCAGCCCAGCCCTTATTTGCCCATCATTACAGTTTGCCTTTACCAAGAAAAACAATTCATGTTACTGAGAGAAGTATTTCTTTATTTGTGTTTGTGCCAAGAATTGGTCATTCCAAAAGAGGCTTGGTTTAAACTTCTGTTCCTACCATCTTGCTGACTGGTGCAAAATTTTTATGAACTAACTTGCTGGTCATAAAAATGTATGCACCTCCAACATGCTTTATGATGTTCCCTCATGAAAATGTTTGTACATGCAAAAACAACAAAAAAGGCACCATGACAGAAGGTGAGAATATTCAGGTTCACAGGGAAAAGACAAAAACATCATGTCAGATTTTTAAAATAAATTTAGATTGAGTTAGCCCCATACCCCGTTCACCTACAATTTAGAACAAAAAGCCAAAAAGCACAAAAAGAATGAATAGAACAGGTATTATTGATTAAATACATTACATTACATTACTTCATTTAGCAGACGCTCTTACCCGGAGCGACTTCCAAATAACTGCATCACTATACTAAGAGTAGTTATCGCAAGGTATTATAAGAGGTCAGTAAGATACTAAGTTAAGTGCTAAGCTAGTGTAGAGTGCTTTTTTTAAAAAAATAGGGACAGATAGGATAGACAGAGATAGATAGAGAGGAAGGTGGCCTAGAGATACAGCTTGAAAAGATGAGTTTTAAGCTTTCTCTTGAAGGCGCCCAGGGAATCTGTTGTCTGAATCTTGGCAGGAAGCTCATTCCACCAGTGTGGAGCCAGTACTGAGAAGAGGCGGGTTCGAGAGATGCTGCCTTTGTATTTCAGGACACAGAGTCAACCCGAGGTAGCAGAGCGCAGCACTCTTGCAGGCTTGTAGGCTTTGATCATGTCCTGTATGTATTGGGGGGCTGATCCGTGAAGTCTCTTCAAGGTTAGTAGCAAGGTCTTGAATTTGATCCTCGCTGCAACCAGTAGAGAGTGGAGGGATTCAAGGAGACGTGTCACATGGGCCTGCTTGGGGAGGCTATACATCAATCGGGCTGCTGCATGCTGGATAAGCTGCAGTGGTTGAACATACGCCAGGATAAATATTCATGCATTTTGCTGAATACCTTCAAAACAGTGATGAAAAACGTCATTTGAGTAATGAGGTGATTTCTTCAGTTGCCTAAAATTAATAAAATTAAATTGAAATCGAATGAACTCACCATATGCACTTTGCAACAAGTGTATTTTCATCTGTGAAAACATGAAAAGCATAGTCATTTCATTTTAGATACACCCACCAAATTCTCATGTTACAGGAATGTTGAGAGAACACTGCTGGCTAACAAAGCAAGTGCCCCATGACAATACCTACCCCACTAACAGCTGCCAGATTTCCAGTCCACTCTGGATGTAAAGCATCTCACAGATCTGGCACCAGTGATGAAAGAGATCACTCTTTAGTATGGGGTTACGAACCAACAATTCCAAAGCGGCTAAAAGGTCCCAGTACACCTAAGATGAGCTCAATCGCTCTCAATCGAGGCTTGGGAGAATTAATATTTATCTTTCTTCTAGAGGAGAGCTGTGCAGTTTGTGTGTCCTCAGATGTACTGTGCTGTAGATAAAGCGCTGGTTGTTTGGGTGTGCTTTTTGAAACACTAACAGCACTTTCATGCCAAGTTCATTTGACATTAACGTTTGATTCAGACATATCAAGCAATTGATTTATCATGAGATACACTATATGGACAAAAGTATTTGGATGCCTGACCATTACACCAACAGGGACTGTAATGACATTGTACTCAAATACATATACTTTAATATGTAGTTGGTCACCCTTTTGCAGCTATAACAGCTTCCACTCTTCTTGGAAGGCTTTCCACAAGATTTTGCAGTGTTTCTGTGGGAATTTGTGCCCATTCATTCTGTAGAGCATTTATGAGGTCAGGCACTGATGTTGGACGAGAAGGCCTGGCTCGCAATCTCTGATACAGTTCAGACAATACCTCATACAAAGGTGCTTGATGGGGTTGAGATCAGGGCTCTGTGTGGGCCAGTCAAGTTCTTCCACACCGAACTCATCAAACCATGTCTTTATAGTCCTTGCTTTGTGCACTGGGGCACAGTCATGTTGGAATAGAAAAGGGCCTTCCCCAAACTGTTGCCACAAAGTTGGAAGCATAGCATTGTCCAAAATGTCTTGGTATGCTGAAGCATTAAGATTGCCCTTCACTGGAGATAAGGGGCCTAGCCCAAACCCTGAAAAACAGGTGTGGCCAAATACTTTTGTCCATATAGTGTATGTCAGTACTGTGAGCTCACACCCTTCCTAAACTGAAATGTTGAATGGACTATGACCCTGGCCTAGGCTGTGTTCCATGTCACATCGCTCAGCAACAACATTATATTCCAAAACCTGTTCTTAATTTCAGATTGCTACATTTTCAATATATTTATATTCTGCTTGAATATGAGTATGACAGCATTTAGTTATACGCTCTTGTTCATTCAGGTTGTTCAGATGACAAAAATATCAGCCATGTTGGTCAGTTGCATATTACTTGTCAAAAATGACTCACCTGGCTGTTGGAACAACTGAGGAAATAGGAGTACATTGCTCGCACGTCACGGGCCTGCCGATTCCTCCTCCACAACATCAGGAGGTTTCGCCCGTTCCTGACAACATACGCTCCTTATCCAGGCCACAGTTCTCCCTCAACTGGACTACTGCAATGCTCTCCTCGCAGGCCTCCCAGCCTGCACCACCCAGCCTCTCCAGCTCATCCAGAATGCAGCTGCCCGACTGATCTTCAACCTCCCCAAACTCTCCCATGTCACTCCCCTGCTGAAATCCCTCCACTGGCTTCCTGTCCGCTGCCAGGATCAGATTCAAGACCCTGACCCTCGCCTTCTCTGCAATCAACAGGACAGCCCCTGCCTACCTCCAAGAACTCATCCAGCCCTACACACCAGTCCGACCCCTGCGCTCAGCAGCAACTGGACGCCTCGCTCCTTGCATGGTCAAGGCAGGAGGTGCTCGTTCTGCCAGACATCAGCGTTTCACCTACATCGCTCCCCAGTGGTGGAACGAACTCCCTGTCTCGCTATGGACAGCTTCTTCACCCCATTCCTTCAGACGGGGCCTGAAGACGCACCTCTTCAGACTCTACCTGGACTGACCCAGCACACAATTGCTGCCCCCCCCCCCCCCCGTATCAGTGCTGTCGTAAATTGCTGTGCTTTCTAAATTGTGCTTTTTAAATTGTTTCTTGTTGCCGCCTTCATCCTGACGCTCATTGCGCCGTTTGAAGTTGTTGAAGTCTATTGTTGAAGTCTCGCTATACTTGCTGTATGCACTTTTGTAAGTCTCTTTGCATAAAAGCGTCTGCTAAATAAATAAATGTAAATGTAAATGTAAATGTAAATGTAAATACCTTCCCACCAGATAACCATCCAATCTACATGTGACACAACAAGTGCTACTGCCCTGCAGAAGACAATGAAAAGCCATTCAAAGTACCAGCCTTGATGTCATTTACCATATTCTTGGCAGCACACAGTTTTATGTGGCTATAGATTCACACTCTGACTTGGCAAGGCATCTGTATGTAAAAACAAGACACAAACATGTTTTTGGCACTTTTGCCAATAAAGGGCCTTTGGCTAGATGTAATGTATCTGGAATTTCCTTTTATAGTTCATCACTGAATATAAAATAATTCTTTTGTCATCAAACTCAACATATCAACATTAGCAAATAAATGAGTTTTTTACAAAATTTTACTTTCTTCCTGAGAAGAAATGCATTTGCATTTGACCGTGCATTTGCATGCAAGGTCTCAAAGTGGAGAAGGAGTGCATAATTAGTCTATTTTGTAAATTTGTCTATTTTGTAAAGACTAATCGACTGCATTTGTGGAATTGTTTTGTTTGATTGCTTTTGAAATTTCAGTATGTAGCTCATCCATCAAACTGTAGCGAATGGCCAACAAAGTTTCTTAATTTTATTTTTATGTTTCCTAGTTCACTATAATCCGCATTTTCACTCACTCATTCCCCAAGCAAACTTGCTTAGGAATCAAACAGGTGACCCATAAGTGGGGCAGAACAGCCCTAGAGGACTCTAATTAGGCTCTGTGAATCATGGTAGAAATGCTGAGGAAAAGGGGGAAGCCATATCCTGTAATATTGTGTATTTTGTGTGTTTTTCAGGCCAAACCCCTCTGGCTGCAGCGTTCCTGTGGTTTAGTGCTCTTGTGCTACGTGCTCCTGCTGAACTGAGCCTGAAAAGACAACACAATCTTACAGCACTGGGGACATTTTCAGATGTAATTACCTTCCTACATAGAGAGTGACACAGAGCAATACACTCTCAGTAACCTCACCCAGCGTTATTACACGCCAAGCTCTGATCAATGGATCAGGACATTGCAGCAGACATCACAATTAGTCACTTCTCCTCCGTTTAACAACCCTTTCCTTTAATAAATATTTTTGTTATTTAACAATATGAGGTACATCTCAGACAACAATGCAATCTTATTTCTCCCACTGCCCTAGACTACTACCATTTCCCATCTCACTCATTCTTCAAGTGCAGATGATTACAGGATTTCATGACATAATTCTCAGGTTCCAAGAGAATAATTAAAAACAACTGCCTCAATTCTGAGGTTAATCATAACCGCTGAGTCAAGTATAGTGGAAACATTCAGCTACTGGGACAAGAGATATGATGTGGGAAGGCAATGTTCTCTGAAAAGTTTAACAATTTTCTGTGTGCTATTATTTTGAGCTAATTTGGTAATAACTGCTGAAGCTGCACTTCTGTGTTTTTAACTTTGAACTTCATTCTTCAAATCTGTCCAACTTTTCAGCAAATTCTTAATATCATTACTGGAAGTTACAGAAAATAGTTGTTTTGAGAATTATTTATAGATCTTTATAGAAATATTGTAAAAATGTATAGAAATATTACTTGTAACGTAAAACGTAAAAGCAAGGGGCATTCAAATTCTCATTTCTTCTTCTTATTATTATTATTAATACTGTTGTCCTGCATTGATGGGTAGTTTGGGTGTATCCAGGTGAAACTGTGTGAGCACTTGCTTGGGGAAAATGCGTAAGAATGGCATTAAATGTGTGGATGTCAAGGGTCAGTTGAAACAGAGTTTCAAAGAAACCTGACTTGACTGTTACAGTGGTATATTGATGTTTTTCTCAAGGTGAGAAAAGACCACTCACAGAGGTGAGGGCATGGCCCATATTTGGGGTGTATACAAATATATAGTCATATACAAATAGGACAATGTGACAACTTGTTGCTGGTTGTAAACGCTAATGGTAGAAAAAAGAAAGTGTCACATACCACCCTTGAACTGGCTCAGGAGTGAATAGATGAGAAACCAGAAAGAGCACTTATCAAGATCCATAAACTGGTTTTAATTTTGGAAACAAGTGAGAATATTTTTATAACATTAATCTTCAGGGATGCTTTCTCATAGGTTTCCCCCATAAATCAGAAAACTAAAACACTAAAGAGATACTAAAGAGAACAAGATATCAACCCAGAGTTTTTAGCTTTAATGGTTTCATGGAAATCTGTCTTATGTCCACCATCCATACTCCCTCTCTTGCTCTCATTTGTTACTCGCAGCTGGTGTGTCTTCCTTGATGACATGACCTCCAGACACATAATCACATGTAATGATTAAAAACATTGTGACAGCTCATTGTGATATACTGTTTACAATCTCTGTGAGTAATAATCAAGCAACCTGCTCCAAGAATCAATTTGGGTTCAGTTTGGGCCCATAGTCATTTAACCTTTGATTAGTATACAGACAGTTGTATGACATCTTACTTCTGTTGATGAAATTCAAGCAAATGCTTCCCCATAGTAAATAGGATGGTTAATATTAGACAAGAAATACAAGACAAGCAATGTAACTATGCAAAAAGAATGAAATACGAACAAGAGTTCATTACACTGTACTGACGCTTACTTTTGTGCATAAAAGACATATTTCATATTTCAGTAGAATAAAACATCCATGCTGTATAAGGATGATGGAATCCAAGTATTTTTTTAAAAAAATTCTTATTCCTATTTTAATGGGAGCAACATAAAGATTACTACAAGTGCCGTGGGATCTTTAGTAACCCCACAGTATTTAACGTTCGGTTTCTCATACAGCACAGTGTTTAATGTTCGGTTTCTCGGTTTAGCGTCTCACACAGCACAGTGTTTAACGTTTGGTTTCTCGGTTTAGTGTCTCACACAGCACAGTGTTTAACGTTCGGTTTCTCGTACAGCACAGTGTCTCCATCTCTGCACGGATGAGGGCGGGGTCTAAGATGTCCCTGGCAGGGACCCAGCACTTCTCTTCAGGACCGTAGCCCTCCCAGTCAACCAGGTACTGGAGTCCGCGCCCCCATCGCCGAACCTTAAGCAGGCAGCGCACAGTGTACGCCTCCAATCCGTCGATCAGGCGGGGTGGCGGGGGCGCCCGGGGTGCAGGACAGAGTGGGCTGCGGAAGACGGGCTTGATCCTGGAGACGTGGAAGGTGGGATGTATGCGGCGGAGCGAGAGCGGCAGCTTCAACCGGACCACCGCGGGACTGATCACCTTAGCAATGGGGAACGGCCCGATGAAGCAGGGGAGCTTGCGGGAGTTCGTTCTGAGGGGAAGGTCTCTGGTGGAGAGCCACACTCGCTGACCCTGGCGATAACGAGGGGCTTTGGAGCGGCGGCGGTCGGCGAAGCGCTTAGCCTGGGCTGAGGCTCGCAGCAGGGCGAGCCGTGCAGGGATGGAAGAATGCACAGGGATGGAGTTTGTTGTCGGCAGCCGAACGCTGAGACAGGACGGCCCCCACTCCCATGTCCGAAGCGTCCACTTCCACAATGAACTGACGGGCAGGATCAGGCTGTGTCAGAATGGGCGCAGAAGTGAAGCGGCCTTTCAGGTTGCGAAATGCTGCCTCGGCTGCTGGGGTCCAGGAGAATGCCCTGTTGGTAGATGGCAGAGCCGTGAGGGGAGCTGCTACAGTGCTGTAGTCACGGATGAAGCGGCGGTAAAAATTGGCAAAACCAAGGAAGCGCTGCAGCTCCCGAATAGAGGTGGGGCGGGGCCACTCCTCCACCGCACAGGCCTTCCGCCGGTCCATTTGTATGCTACCCGCTGTGATAATGAAACCCAGGAAGGAGATGGTGTCTCCGTGGAATTCGATCTTCTCAGCCTTGACATAGAGGTGATTCTCCAGCAGGCACTGGAGAACGCAACAGACATGCTGGACGTGTTCGGGCAGGGAGCGAAAAAAAATGAGTATATCGCCGAGGTAGATGAAAACAAACCGGTTCAGCATATCCCGTAGGACATTGTTCACCAGTGACTGAAACACGGCAGGGGCATTAGTTAACCTGAATGGCATAACCAGATATTCGTAGTGACCGGTGAAGGTGTTGAAGGCTGTCTTCCACTCATCTCCCTCCCGGATACGGACCAGGTGGTAGGCGTTGCGGAGGTCGAGTTTGGTGAAGATGGTGGCCCCCTGCAGCGACTCAAAAGCAGAGGACAGGAGCGGGAGGGGGTAGCGGTTCTTCACAGTAATGGCATTGAGACCCCGGTAATCGATACACGGACGAAGAGAGCCGTCCTTCTTCCCAACGAAGAAGAAGCCGGCCCCGGCAGGCGAGGAGGATGGGCGAATAATTCCAGCTGCTAGGGACTCCCGGATGTAGCGATTCATGGCCTCAGTCTCCGGCGGGGATAGGGAGTACAGACGCCCCCTAGGTGGTGAGGAGCCGGGCAGGAGGTCGATCGCACAGTCATAAGGACGATGCGGGGGAAGCGAGGCTGCACGGGACTTATTGAACACGGGCTTCAGGTCCAGATACTCCGGTGGCACTGCCGAAAGGTCCGGAAACTCCTCTGGTGCATGAGTGACAGGTGACACAGGAGCTAGGGCCTCATGCAGAGAGTGGGAGTGGCAGAACGGACTCCAGCCCAGGACCTTGTTGCCCTGCCAGTTGATGTGGGGGTTATGCCGCGCCAGCCAGGGATGACCCAGGACTACGGAAGCTTGCGGGGTGTCAATGACATGCAACACTATCTCCTCACGATGGTTGCCGGAGATGAGGAAGCTCACGGGGGGTGTGGCGTGGGTTGTACGGACCAGCAGGGCCCCGGTGATGGCATGGGCCTCCAGAGGCGAGTTCAGCGGGACACGGGGAAGATGCAGGCGGGCCGCCAGGTCAGCGTTGATGAAGCTTCCATCGGCCCCCGAGTCAATCAGGACGGAGACCGCTTGAGGCTGATCCTCGACGAGCAAGGTGGCAGAAAACAGAGGATGGACTTCAGGGGACTGGCTTAAGGGGGTGACGCTCACCTGTAATCCCCTTGCTACAGGTGAGCGCTGGCTTTTTGCTGGGCAGGTTGCCACGAAATGCCCAGGCTGACCACAGTACAGGCACGCCCCGACGCTGATCCTCCTCTGACGCTCAGCCGGGGACAGGTGAGTCAGGCAAGTGCAGTCGACTTGCATCGGCTCCGGGGAAACAGGTGGCGGTGTAGCAGGGCTCACGGGAGGGGCTCCGCGGTCCACTGGCTCCTCTCTCCCGGTACCGCTGTGACAGGCGCTGGTCAACGTGGATGGCCAGATCCACCAAGGTGTCAAGGCTGACCGAGTGGCCAGCTCGTCCTTGATGGTCTCCGAAAGGCCGTGGAGAAAGGTGTCACACTGCGCCTCCGTGTTCCATCCGCTGGAGGCTGCGAGGGTGCGGAAGTCAATCGCGTAATCAGACACCGACTGGCGCCCCTGGCGGATCAGCAGCATCTCCCTCGCGGCTTCGCGACCGTGTTTGGAGCAGTCGAAGACCTTCCTCATCTCCTCGGCGAAGGCCGCGAAGGAGTGGCAGAAAGGGGCGTCGGCATCCCAGACCGCAGTGCCCCACTCCCTGGCACTTCCCGTCAACAGGGTAATCACGTAGGCGATCCTCGCCCGGTCCGTGGGAAATGTGGAGGGTTGGAGTTCGAAAACCAGGGAGCACTGGGAGAGGAACGACCGACAGGTTCCTGGATTCCACGCATAACATTCGGGAGGTGGTCATTGGGGTTCCCGGCTCGGGAGAGCTGGTGGGGCAGACGGGGGTGCTGCCGCAGGCGGTGCGGGGCGGTTCTCCTGGCTCGGCTGCTGCAACTGCAGCAGCTGGGACGTGACGCCGGCAAGGTTGGTGGCGAAACTCTCCAAGGACCGGCCTATGGCTTCCAGCTGGCTTTGATGGCCCCCCAGCAATGCGCCTTGCAGCTCCAGCGCAGCCTTCAGCTGGGGTAGGTCTGCTGAGTCCATAGTGGCCAGTTCGTACTGTAACGGCTCAGGCAAGGACTCAGTCGCAGACCAAGAGCGCTTCAGGTTCCAGGCGGGTTTATTAATGATGACAGGCAGGTTGTGAAACAAAAGCAAGCAGGGTCGAAAACCGGAAGGCAGTCCGTAGACAAAAACAGGGTCGGTAACAGGGGCAGGCAGGGTCAGGAACCGGGCAGGCAAAATGATCAGGCAACGGGACAATACGGTAGGCAGAAAAGAAAGACGAAGGGCAGGCAGAGTCAAAAACATGGAGAAATCAGAAGTCCAGAAAAACTGCAGGAACGAAACAGGTACAAAAAAAAACACTGAGACGAACTGGCAAACAAGACAGGAACAAGCAGGGCAGAAATAGGGCTGGGCTGATGAGGAGATGGGATGCAGGTGGGCAGGCAGGCAGGTGAAGGTAATGGGGCAATCGGGTGGGCGGGGACCAGGCGGGGTGCGGGGCGGGGCTGGAACACAAGGAAAACAAAAAGCACATGGACAGGGAAAAACAAAAACACCATAGCTAGGGGGGCGGAGCCCTGACACTGTCTCACACACCCATGCCCAGGTGCCTCACTTTGGCAGTTAGTTAGGGGGAGAAATATGAAAAAATATTATTTAAAAAAAAACACATAAGTCTTGACCCTTCAGTACATTGCTGACTGCTTACCGCTGTAGGCTACTTAATCGCTGCTCTACAGACCTTACAAATGGCCAGACTTTTGTCCAATTTTCCTTCCTTCTTATAACATCCAAATGTCTTCCAAACTTTATAGATTTTAGTTTTGATGGTGCATGGTGTCGGTTCTTGTTTTTACTTCGCAAGCAACACTAACGTTACTCTCGTAAAAGGTTAAAGGTCAACGCGAGATGCTGTGTAGATTTATTGGCGGAAGAGAGGCGTTCATTATTATTTTGAAACTAACATGAATAGTAACGTTAAATCACAGTAGCTTAGTTTATACTAAAGTAGAATTAGCAACAAAGCTTCAGTCAACCGATTCATAACTTTATAATCGGGCCATCGACCCGTTCATGGTATTTAGATCGATCCAGGTGTCCGCGTATCGGTATAGTGGCTTCTTTAACGTTAAAACCGGTTTCCGATTCGTATCGGTGAATGGTTACACCCCTAGTAAAAATACATTGAAAGCAATGCAATATATTTCGCATTTGTTTGCACATATGGATGCGCTCATAATTGGTGATTTGTTAAATGTGTTTTTGCGAATATATAACATTAGCTAGTTTTCTAGCCAGTTCACTAGCCAGCTATCACTAGTAGGCTATATTAGGTCAGCTTACACATCTGGCTGTGATGGCAGCGAATGCACACCCATCAACTACGACAACCTGAGCTTTGTAGCAAGCGACAACCAACAGCAAATCGCAGACTTTTATTTAGTTAGATATCAAGCGAACTGAAAGAACTGGTGGTTTAGCTATATGTACTACAAGGCACCTAATTGAAGGTAGCTAGCTTGCTGAATCACCCAGTCGAATGACTCAGTAGGCTGTTACTCCCGTACACAATCTGCTTTATCCAACAAACTATAGCCTACGAGAATAGCCACAACTATACGTGATGCTATGTTAGAGGTGGCATTAGCTGCTTTGCACACTCACGAACCAACAGGCATCATGAGCGCTCCCAGATGATTCTGCATTTATCATTAAAATAACACTGAGAAGTGACAGCTTCAGGACAATGTGGCTTTTTTAAAAAAAACATCATAAAGTCAACTACAGTCCATTTCAATTGCAAAATGATCGTAATGTTACATTAAAGTCTGAGCTTCTCTTTAGCACCCCCAGTGGACATTTGTTTTTCAAAACTGCGACAGAGTGTACCTGAGAGTACGTATTTGTGGCTCTGCAAAAAAGTGGTCAGAGGTACGTCCATCCCATGGTTGCATTTAGCAGGTACTCTTATCCAAACTGACTTACATCAATTACGGGTTTTTACAATGTTATCCATTTATATCTGGATATTTACTGAGGCAACTGGGGGTTAAGTACCTTGCCCAAGGGTACAGCAGCAGTGCCCCTGTGGGGAATCAAACCGGCAACCATTCGGTTATAAGTCCTGCTACTTCACCACTATGCTACAGTGCTGCCCTATTAGACAAGACTTTATACACTATATTATATGTACATAATATAGTGCAGTTGTTTCCATTGACAGTATCAGCTTTGGAGACGAGCTTTGTTTTGCAGTGAATGCGTGATTGTTATTATGTAGCCTAAAAGCATATAGATCAAGTCTGTTTGCTTACCTCTCTTTCCACTTCAGCAGCCATATTAATAAAGTTGACTAAAAGCATGAATGAATAAATAATAGTCCATCAGTGCCTGTATGTGGAATTCTAAATTTGGAGCTTCATAAAATATTTTATGTTCTTACAAGCATTTATGTTCAGAACATGCATCTGAAAAGAGTTTCTCTCAGTGGACAAGAGGGTTAAACAAGGATTGCTTAATCTTGCAGAATTATTCCAACAGAAAATTGTAAACTCTGTTCTTGAAATGTCTTCCTGAAGCTGAGCGACAGAAGCTTTTTGGTTGACTTTAGGGAAAGAGCCTTGGCTGGCATCACTAACTCCCAAACTGAGAACATACCACACATGTATTATCAAATTCTTTTGTACTAGCTATACTCAATTGAACTCAGATAAACAAAAAAATGTAATACAACTTTAGAATGCCACACTGCAATAGATTTCACAGTCTTCCTTGGCATTGTCTGTCTCTTCTTAATTTTCCCGTCAATTACATCATTGTAAATCCTCCAGTGCCCTTTAAAATACCCCTGAATATTAGCCTCTCCTGTCCAAACCTCTCGACTGAATCATAATCAGCCAAAGGCAAAATATATTCACTGTATCCAACTGCAATATAAACAGCATGTTTACACTAGGACACTGTCCATTTGCAAGCTAAACTGGAAAGACATTGATTACCTGTTTACTTTCCCACATTTTTCACGGTTAGGTACCTACTTTAGTGAGGGAGAAAGCTACATACATCTCACAAACTAGCCAGCAAGCTTCAGAATACTGCTGCTGTCTTAATAATACATAATTTGCTTAGTATTCCTTCTGTTTAGTACATGTGTAATGTAGTAAAACTGTGTTCCATATGCAAACAGGCATTGCTCTGAGATAATAGTTGTTAGAGAATTAATTAGTTGTTATTTACAATTATATGGTAGAAGGTGTATCAGCATCTAACAATTTCAATGGATTTCAAGTTCAAAGCAAACTTGTTGTCACTAGCCTTGTCTATTCAGACATAACAGACTGAATGTCTTTTCTGTGCTGAACAGTATTTAGGGGGTATGGGTATTTATGGAACTGCTACAATTTGTGAGCTAAACTCTGTGCTTCCTGCTGCAGCCAGGCTTTCTGTTGTCTAACTACCTAGCTACAGCACAGTAGCACTGACCCAGCGGAAAGGTTTCAAAGTACACACCTCTATAACAAAACATAAAAACGTAAATAAATAATATATATATTTTTTAAAAAACATTGACTAGTAAAAGATGAAAGGTTTCATGGCCTTCTGAATTTCCATGCTTTTTTAATCACTCCCACTATAATTTGAAAAATTTGCATTGAATAACATGTTGGGTTAGTGTTGGGCTTGGGTTTTTAAGTTTGGGTAGAGACTATGATTTTGTTAGAACAGCATAGGCTGCATATCAGTTCATAAATGTCTGTTCCACAGTTGTTGTTTTGTACTGAGATAAATACATAATTACAAAGTCCCTAATTAAATTAGGTGAAAACAAGGGTAAATTGAAAAAGTGTTGAAAATAGTTGCCTTAACCACACCCATTTTAAAGAATGTGCACATTAAGTCATGCATCAATAAAGGCTGAAGAAAAAATATAGTAAGCCATGGGCTTTGAGAAGCAATTTTAATATGTATCCACTGAGATAAAAATAGAGGAAAGGTAATCTTATTTCAACAAACTTAGCAAATGCCATGGTGACTGTTTGTCTTGAATGCTTCAGGTAGTTCTGCAGCCATGTAGAGACCTGCATACTAATTACATCAGCTTCATGTCATTACCTGGTTCAGAAGTAAAATGTTCAAACTTGTGTCCTGTATCTATATGTGACTCTGACCTTGATTACACCACTACTCTGTGAAAGGTAAAACACTTAGCTGTAGCCATTTTCATCCAGCTATGTTGTGTCTCGTCATGTATAGGTCGTAGCCCTGCTTATGTATTTAACATTAGGCCTACCCATAGATATGTTTTTTTTCATATGCGTTACTTTTTCCTTTTTTCTACAACAGATATTTACATCTACAGCATAATTTTACCAGAATATCCTGCTTACTGAAGACTGTTTATGCTTATCAAAAAGTATTTAATTTTCTTTTTTTCTAATGCACAAACAACTAAGAATTGCTTCCAGTTCTAAAGTCACAACATAACAAATCAATTAAGACATTTTACTCTGCATATGAAGTTATCTTAATGAAAAGTGTGAGAATACCTGGTTAAAGTACACATACATTAATTATGGGATCTCATCCTCATCACTACTACCACGCTTACAGTTATCATTTTGATCTCATTTTTTAATCATGTTTTACTTGACTTTAGTTGAAGATATGCACTCAGGTTATCCGTTTCCTTCAACCCTTGTGGCTGAAAACAGTTGTGTTACATTTGAAAACCCACAGTTATTTCCTCTGCAGCATTTTTATGTAGCTGACCCCAAGTTAATGAGACATTTGTCTAAACATTTTATTCTTGCTGGCAGTATCATGATTTTATCATGATTGCCATTGCCCTTTGCAAGAAAGTTAAAGTTAAAGGATTTGTCTCGCTAATGTACATAATTCCCTATGAGCACATAAATTACATGTGTAGCACTACAGTTCATAAAATCTTGAATTATCATTCAAGACTCAGATGTTTCCTTCTCCCTTCTAATAAAACTTACAGGTAACGATGTAGTTGATTTTACACATTGTAACGTGTACTTTTGTACGTCGCTTTGCATAAAAGCGTCTGCTAAATAAATTAATGTAAATGTAAATGTAACGTTTTCCACGACATTTCCAGTGTTTTGTCATTATTACTGACTTCCAGTGTTGTGTTTATTATTCTGCGAGAAATGTGGTCCATATTCCTCATGTCTTCACTCTGACATGAACTCCACCTCTCCCCCTCATTCACTTTTACAGAGTATAACTTCTCTTGTTGAAGATGATCAAATACTTAGCAGTAGCAATTTTATAAATAAATTACATTTTTGGCATCATGGTGCAGATGGAAAGCATACGGATGTGTTTACAATGTATGTCTATTTCACTGACGCTCTGCTGTAATGTAAAACACTTTAGTTTTCAGATTTCTATCTGCGTGGAAAACTCGTGCACGTGTGTACCTGTTAGTGAGCGTGATCTGCAACTGTTCCACCCTCCTGATGACGTCAGGAAATCATATGGTTGCGAGTTTCTCAGGATCAGTCACAACTCCTGCTCAGGAAAGCGAAGTGTAGCTGGCAGAGTCTCATAGCTTATAAAGAGAAAGAGTAACATCGTAGACACCACACGCAAATTCCGATATCCTGAGCAAGTAGTATCAGTTGTTAGGCATCTTAGGTTGCTCCAGTATGGAACAACAGTCTTTCTAACTGGAGAAAAGAACTTAGTACAAGTAGTGGCAATGCGATTGAAAATTACAGTCGTCCTTGTTTCTTTGCTCGCTGTGGGCTGCTGCGGCTTTCTGGATAAGAAAGGTGAGTGGAAGGAATAACTACTCGTTTTTATTGCACGTGAAGGGCGTGGGTGTCTTTGAATGGTTTTCGCGTCCCGGGAATGTCTACTGCTTAGTTTAAAGTACTGTACGATGGTGACGGCGTGATACGGTAAAATCTAAGCACTAGTAAAAATGCAAATATCGTGGAAAAAGTAATATGAGCTTCCTGGTTCCGGATATTGCTTAGTTTGTCTGAAACAGCTATTTAGTAGCGTGGAAAAGTTGTTCCTGTTCCATGATAATTTATAATGTTACATGGATATTACGAAAACGTCGTTGGACCATGGTTATATAAAGCGGAATGTGAAACGCCAAATACGCTGTGGTTACTCACGTTTGCATTTTGAGCAATTTGTTTATATCTGTGTCAATCTCTGTGTTACGGAGTATACAGATTATTTGAATTGATATTTGTCAATATTCGAGCTGGGCGAAATGTTATCTTTTGAGAGGTGGGTAAAAACAAAAAATTTTGGGATCGTAAGGAAGTGAAGCTTTGTTAAGTGTCCTTATTTTGTCAGGTGAGAATATGAATACTGGCAGTCACTTCTGCGAAGGCATCGCACCATGTTACTAACGACTGAAATTACGAAATTTGATGATTGATCGTATGCGAATATAGTGACATGTGATAATAAATTCGAATATTACAGTTACATATTTGATTTTTAGACACGGCAAAACGTTTTATTGCGGTACTGTCCGAATTAGCTGCGTGGAGTGTTCTTATGCTTAAACACTCAGAAAGTCACCTGCCTAATATGAGGAGACAGTCGGGGGTGTCATGTAACACTACTGCCAATATATTAGACTTCTTCACTATTTTAATTTGTCATGTTGACTCATTGAACAGTGTTATCCATAAACAACATAGCTGATTAATATAACTGTTGCACTGTTCCAGCATTTAGTAGAGCTAACCATGTCATTAAACGCATAGGCTACTGACAATGGATCATAGAGAGACGTTTTCAGTTTTGTGGCTTTCGGGTTCATAAAAGACAAAAGTACCTATAAAACTTTCTACAATTTGTTTTAATCATTAGACTGCTGTGCAGGCGCGTTTAGATTTTGAGTTGCCCCAGATGATAGCAAGTAGTTTTGAAGGTGTGTGGAATAAACAATGCGGTCTCTTTTTGTGATCATTAGAAATGGTTTCTTGATGTCCATAGCATTTGGTTGAGATGAAGACCCCCATTAGATGAACGTGAGATTCAGAATCATTCGAAAGAACTTAAATTAGAAAGGCATCGTATTCAGAAATACTTCTTTAGTATGATCACCCAAGTCCTTGAGAAAGGGAAATTGTGTAGATCCGAACAGCAGCAAACCAAATAAGATGACTCATTGTCCTCTTTGCTCATGTTAAAACTGATGACTACCTACTGTAAATAGCAAATCCCGAGTGCAAGACAAAACAGACCTATTTTTTTTAGTTATTTACTGCGTTATTTTGTCATTGCGGCGCTAAAGAATTAGGCTACTTTTCCAATCCGGCATATTGTTTCCGCACGTCGTACAGTTTAGAGTACAGTATCAGGATTACTATGGCGATCATTTTTGCTCTTAAGTACCTTAAGTTTCGCCAAGCTCATACAGTAGCTGAATTGGCTTGATATCCCCTGTAGCTGGGTAAGGACAAATGTCTCGTTTATGATTTGCCCAAGTTACCGTCGTTGCCAGGTCTGACAGATGGGAGTCCCATCCTGGCGAGACGGTTCCACGACCCTCTGGTTTATCTCTACTTTGTGGAGAAGAAGAGACGCTCTCTCGCGTGTCTGGCTTCGAAATACGCGTCTCTGATGGCGAAAACAGTGAGGTATGCAGCACAAACAGACGGAAGTTCATTGCTGCTCTATCATGACATACTTAGGTACAAAAAGATTTGCTTAGAGGTGCATCTTATTGGCACACTAAATACAATACACTGAAATGTTTTTTTTCACAGTTTTTCACACCATGCAACTTCCCAAGGTCAGCTCAGTGCAGTTCACATTGCCCCTGAGGCAGCATGGACAAAAAGTACTTAGGTAAACAAGACTATGAACTCCTAGTCAACAACTTGAGCCAGCTCTCAATTGAAAATAAGTGTGCTCCATCTTTATCACTTCCAGCACTTGCAGTCCAACACAGGATTATCCAGTTAAATTGATGTTCTTACTTCATTTTAAGCAATTAACATTGTCCAGGTTCATCCAGTTAAATTGATGTTCTTACTTCATTTTAAGCAATTAACATTGTCCAGGTTCATTTACATTGCTCTTGAGTTATGTCCCCGCATGTGACCTCCTTTCCCCAAACTATGAGGTAGAGTAGTGGAAAAAGAATTCAGTGCAACCAGAATCAAAGTATTTCAAGCTGTTTTTAAGTGAATTTTATTAGGCCTTGGTGTCCAGAGTCCCCATCTCTTATTTATGCCGGTCTGATATGAGTCTTGTACAAGATTATCAGTCGTGTTACACTCCCACAAAATTGCTTAAATTGACTTTATGCATGATGCTTTGCTCTGTTGCACAAATAGGAAAAACTCTTGAGGTCGTCCTCCAAAAAAAGAAGACATTGCAAGGGATCCTCTCCTTTTATGGGGGTTGTGCCCTGTCCATAAGTAATGTTTTCTATCAGTAATAAGAGCTCAGGCCAAACATTAGGACATTAGGATTAGCTCCTAACACAAATCAACTGCATTTTCAGTATAAAAGCAATGCAAAATGCAATAACAATGTTATTCATAGGTATATTCCTGCAATATATATTAAAATGTGGAAAAGATATGTCAGCAAGTAGAGGAAGGCATGGCACTCTGTGGCCAGGGAAGAAAGTCAGGAACAAGGAGTACTAACTGGCATGAACATTTAAATCTGAACATCACAAAATACAAGTGGAGAGGGTCTCCTGTACTGGATTTACTGTTGTCGTTTAACACAAATTTCTAATAGTAGCAAGAAATTAATCTAAAGGTCCCTGAGCCGTTGACCTACGTCTTTTGCTTGGTCAGCTAGTCCTATCACTTGCTGTACTGTGTAGATGATGAAAACCACAGCTCAAAACCTTCAGCTGACCCGTCCCCATTTCATGCGGAATTAAACACATGCTGATAAAATGTTTCTTTGAAAAAGCCGCCAGATACGTCTCTACTAACTGCCAAAAAGGTTTTTGTTTAAAAAATGGAATAGAGATGTTCAAAATATACAAAATTTATTGTAAATAAATATGACAGCATAAAACAGGTAAAATAGGCAAACCTATTTTTACTTTTTGAAGTGAACTTAATCAAAAAGCTTCTTATTGTAAGGTCTTGTGTACATGAAACATATATGAAAACATACAGGGCCCTAAACACAAATGCACATTCATATACACATAGATAAAACAGGAAAGAGTGCAGATGTGTAGTGAAGATTGCATCTTCACAGTCTCTTATTGAGATGACTGATAAATACCTAGCATGTCCCACCAAACTTTACCTGTGATTGTATGTACAGAACAAACCTGTGTCCTTTACAGTCCTGAAATTTGTCCTTAAATCTGGAAGAACATCCTTGCAAGATGTCCTTGGAGCAATGTACTTTTAGAGCAGAGTGAGGGAGCCTTTGCTATTGTGGTAGAGCTGAGGTGAGTAGCTCGTGTGAGCCCTGCGTAAAGCCTGTGGGGTATCGGGTAGCAGGTAGCCGAGCAGTTGCAGAAGTTACATCACTCCCTGAGACCTGGTTAACTAGCGTTGTTGCCGACAGGCTAGAGGCAATTTGCCTTTAGCTCAACCGGCAACGACGCTGGCCGTAACTGGTTGGCAGTGAGCAGTGAGAACCCAGGTTCGGAACTCGCTCACTCGCTGGCCCACGTTACCCCCGAGCGCGGGCACCCTCCCTTCTATGACACATGGCAAAGTTTTGATGTTTCTTTAAAGTTGCTCATGCAAGAAAACAGATGTGAAAGTTTGGAGTGATGCCATAGATTGTTTCTATAAGACCTCAGTTTAGAGGCAATTCTATTAGTGTAACTGCATCTTTAGGTTAGAGTTGTTACGTGGAGTAACTAGAGTAACTGTAACATGGAGTTGTCGCGGTTACCTCCATAGTTTGGCATAGTGTCTCACCATGCTACTACATCATAGTGATCAAGTCAGACTGCATTATTTTAAGTAAGGATTGATTTAGAAAAAAATTAACATATCTCTAAATGGCTCTTTAAAGGCGAGTATTTGAGCTTTTCAAGCATTACTGTATTTCATGAATTGTAATCCAGAAATAAATTTTATCCTATTCTGTGTAATTAGTTGATTCAGATATGGTGAACACTGGAGGGAATCTTTCGCATTGCCTAATGATGGACCTTATGCTCCCACAGCAGTAAATTACAGGAGTGTTTGTGCAAGAATCCGCCTGTATGTTCACGCAATCTGGACTGTCATGGGCTATAAAGCTGAAGTCAATATGTGTCTTGGACTTCTGGCCACTTTTTTGGCCTTTGGTAGGATGTCATCAGCTGGGTCCTCTTGACCTCCTGTTGTGGTCGCACCACAAATCACAGCCCTGGTTGCTCTGCACATGTTTGCTAAGTCATAACACGTCAGCACTGCCTAAATATTTCAGTGCAGTTAAACAAACCACATAGCACTGCTGGGCCCAAGGTTTAAATGCACTGAGAGGGTCCTGGCTGAAGGTAGTAGTTTTTAAACAGGACAAGCTGTGTACTTAAATGCTGTCAGGTTGTGCTGTTAAATGAAGATCCTTGGGCATTGAAACTAATTGTTTATTTCAGGCATGTAATCCCATTTTACAAATGATTGGAATTCCAGGGATTCCAGGCCTTTAGGGAGCCTGCCAGAGCCACATGCATTACAATTTGCAGAGTTCATGGTCTTTTTGTGGTCCTTTTTAAGCACTCTTCCTTTGTTTGGAGGAGGTCAAGCAAACATGGGTTACGTGTGACTTTCTCAACATAGATATATTATTAGTGCAGAAGAGGAATGTGTCGGACAACTGAAATCAGGATCACATGGTCATCTTTGCTATCTTTCTTTCCTTCTTTAACACCAAATATAAAAGGTAACTAGTCACATTGTGTTAAACATATAACATGAGGTAATTCAACCACAGGCACCATAAATAATATTATTTTTACATTTATTTACATTTTGGAAATGTAATTTGCTCATTTAAGCATGTTAGGGTGATAATACATTATACAGCATGTATAATCCTTGAAGCTGGCCTGCCTTTGGCTAATATTTTCCTGTAAGATGGAAAAATAATACAATCAGAGTATGTAGTACATCAAGCCATTGTTAATGCTGTTGATATATTACTGGCAAATAAAATTGTTCATATTCATATGTTGACCTTTCATGTCATTTGTAACTACTAGCAAATTAGCATTGTACTTCAGTTTTTCTTGCAGAAAAACATTTGCTGACTTATTTTGTGGATTACTGCAATTTAATGTATGCAAGGTGGTTAGATAGATGTAAAAATCCATAAAATAATTTATTTTTGTGATAGCAGCCTAATCATCAGGAAAAATTATACCATTTATACAGTTTCTTTTTTAGTCAATTAATTGAGGTTGAAATTCATTACTATTAGCACTGATGTGTTTGCATCCGATGTCTAAAGCAGCATTATTTGCATGAATTCATTAATTGCAAACCACTTTGTGTATAATTCTGTCGATAGAAAATAGGGCTGCCCCCGACTAAAGATTTTCCTAGTCGACTAGTAGTCGTTAGCTCAAGCCATTAGTTGACTAGTCATCGCACGTTTATGATAGACTAATGTACTGTAAAGGGACGAAAGAAATAACTGTTATAATCATCCAGACAATCTGACAGTTAAACAGACTTCTGACAGTTAAACCTGACTTACTTCTAAACTGAAAAGCTCTGACATGGCAAAGGTCAGGATGTGTTAAAGTACTAATTAATCTGTCAAATGGTCATGACTATGACCCATGAAACAATAGACACAACTTGTTGTTAAAAAAAATTCCGCTTGAGTGAATTTACTTTCCGTGAAAACAGCTTCTCAGGTATAACTCCGCAAAAGTATGATGTATACACATGATTTTTTGGGGTTCTGGTAAGTGTTGCATGCTGTACATGCTGACACAGTCAGGCATATCAGACTTTTATGGGCTCGGAGAAAATCGCTGTGTTACTTTCATCATGTGTTACTTTCGTACCGGCTCTCCCCTACATGTTTCAGATAAGTCATGTTTGAGGTAGACGAACGATAGGCGAATCTTTGCATGCAGAGTTTGCATGTCACCTTCCTGGGGTCGTCCTTTACATGCTCGAAATGATCCCACACTTCAGATGATTTCCTGCCCGACATAGTCTGATAACTTTTTAACGACAAGGCGCAGCTCCTGAATGGAGTTTGAGGGGTTTTTTTCTGCGACTAACCGACCAATGAAAACTTGGTCGACTAAGACTCTTCTCATCAACTAATGTTTAGTCGACTATTAGGGGGCAGCCCTAATAGAAAAACAAAACACTGTTACTATTCTATATCACTGTTACACAGTGTATGGGCAAGTATCTGAGAAGATTTTTTGTGGTTTTTTAACAGTATGCCTAAGTTCAGGCCAGGAAAAGCAGAGAGGGGAGTGCCACAGGCCTTCTTGGAGACTGCAGCAAATGAAGTGTCAGTAAGGGCTGCCGCAAAGTCTTATGAAATTTGTCACATGACATTGTACGGGTATGTGACCCGGCATCACCACTGTCTAAACCCCCAACAGAGTACTTGCGAGACGGGGTACTGATCAGTGACTTCTGGGCAGCATGGTACTCTGGTAGAACATTTGCAGCATCCGGGTCCTCCTCTTCGGGGCTGTTCTGTGCTATCTCTCTCAGACCACACCCAAAAGCCGGTCCCCAGAAAGCAACTGCCAAGACAAGAAGGACTACTGCAGTCCTCACTGATACAGTATGCTTGTCAGAGTGTCTCTGCATCTTATGAAAAACAAAACAATTATGTCAAAGGCTAAAAGACTAGTCAATTTCACAAAGAAGAAAACGAAGAAAAATGCAATAGAAGATATGGAAGAAAGTGAGGAAGAGGAAGAGTTCTGCATTGTTTGCCTGGAGAGCTACTCCATATCAAGGCAGGTCTGGCTGTCATGTGTGCGCTGCCATTCCTGTGCACAAGGACTGCACAGACAGAACTGCACACTACATGTGTCATAACTGTCAGTCTGATTGATCTTAACTGCACACTGCAACTTTGGATCCCCCATCATTTGTATTGTCATTATTTTCGCTTTCAGAGGACTGATTATCTTATACATGATGCCTCTGGGTACAGACATTGGCTACATGAAAGCATGAAACATGTTGCAATAATTATTCGATATCTGAAAATGTTAAAAAATTCAATGAAATTACTGAATAAAGCTACAGTAGTTGCTTTAACTCTAACTGTATTCATTTGGAGTCCACTTACTTTGTTTAATATCTACATTTTCCCCCATCTAGAGTTACAATTGCCGCCTAATAGACAGATGCAAGTTTCCTAAATAAAGAAGAATGGTACAGCGCAGGTGGTCTGTGAGTAATAGGGTGAAAAAAACAAAAAGTGTTACAATTGCCCCCAGTCTCCCTACTCATGATATCATAGTGCTCCATGAGTGGAAGCGATATGCGTACTTGTTGTAGCCACAAATCTGGCTTTGTTGTGTCTCATTGTGACACTGTGGTCTCTAATGGTGTTTTAATTGGTGTGCACACACTGTCAGGTTAGCTTGCTCTATCAGATGCTGAGAGTGTTGGCTCCCCTTTCCTGGCAGAGACCATTAGAGATTTGCAGTCTTGGAGGGTGTCTGAGCTTGCTCCTCTACTCGTGATTGGCCTGGACAGGACCACCGAAGCCAGGGCCTGACTCCCCCTGCTGGCTTCAGATTGTGTATTATTTTATTTGCTTCTGTAATAAAAATGTAAATCATGCTGCAAACTGCTGAGTGTAATTCCTTGTTGGTGTTCATTAGCAGTATAGTGTTTTTTTCCACTAAAGGTTAGCTAGTGATCCCAGTATCTGATTCATCCAGATAACTTACAACTTTGTGTTCACCAATTAAAAGACCATTTGAGACCACAAAGCCGAGAAAAGAGTGCCATTCAAGACTGTAGTCACACTTGGTAATCAGTCATTCCAGACAGTATGAAACAGGTAGTGTTGCTGACTGTTTACCCAAAAATGAAGTTATATTACATCACCTCTTTTACGATAGAAACACTAATCATAAAAATGTTATTAAAAATAAGTACTTTATATACATAAATATTATCTTAAGCGAAATTGTATTTTAATGAATATCACTGCTTGTTTTTATTTGTGAGAGAACTGTAAGTTGTAAGCCCCCTTTCAGAGCTAAATCAGTCAATACAGATTGTATTTATTGCAGCAACAGTAATTGACTAAAATTAGTCATATTATTTCAAATGAAAAAAATATGAGAAGGTAAGTAGGTATAACCATAAGGTAACAGTTGGCAGGGTCCAGATTCATTTGCTGATCCAGTGCTGGTTGGTCCAGATTCATTTGCAGATCCAATGCTGGTTGGTTCAGACACATTTCACCCCAGTGCTCATTGGTCCAGATCATATCATTATGACTATAAACTGATACTGTCAGATTTGCATGAAGGTCCAGATGGAGGTGTCAGTGTGTTGGCTGGCATGGAGCATGAGGCTGGTCTTTGGCACTCTGTTGAAGTTGGCATTGCCAGCACAGTGCCACAGGAGAGACAAAAATGAGGCCATATGGTTCCTCTTTCTGTATAGCACCAGATCTGTCATTGTTGTTCCAAATTGTCTGTTTACAGTGGTTTAGAGTTTGACTTTGTTGCTCCTGGCGTTTGCCCGAATTGTTTCAGCGGTGTTGAAAAATGTATAAAAGATAAAGGAATCTTAAATCTGCAAACCAGTTGTACTCACCATAAATTGTGTCAGAGGGGTAATCTTTTATGAAGCAGATAAATCCAAGGGTTACTTATCCATATAGTGCTTATCCTTTCATGTTATTTTTGAGATTTGAAACTTCCTTCTTGATCATTTCTTCCTGTTTTTAGTTTAGCAAAAATGTAAACTAAAAACACATTTTTGGATGTGTAACAGTTATGTCTTTACCTGGTGAACACCATGTCAGAAAGGATAAGTATACGATAAGTAATCTTATCTAATATTAAACTGAATTTTTTACACAGCATGATTTATTAATGCAAAACTATACTAAAAACAAAATGTTACATTATCATACTCAAAAAGAATAGAAAATACTCTTGTCATTTGTTGTATGTTTTAACCAGCAGTAGTTAAAAAAAAAAAAAAAAACAGCAGCGCATACTGTGTAAATAAGTATGCGAACAAGGGAGACCAGAGCAGTCTCAATAAAAAGGAAAAGAGGGAGTTATAGCTCAGAATAGCTAGTTGGAACTTAATTGAAGGGGCACTCAAATAGATCAGTAGGTAAGGCACTTGCTTTCAGTGCAAGTTGAGCTCTGTGGCCTGGGTGTGATCTCAGCTTTGTCATCAGCCGACGCTAACTTGGAGCCCACAGCAGCAGAACAAATTGGCCTTGTCCCACAGGGGACAGGAGTGGGTATGTCTGCATGGTTTTACTCATTTCACTGCTGCTTGGATGACGTCAGCAGAGTAGCGCCTATCCTCCAATAAATCTCACCATAGTGCACTGTGTGACTTGTAGTTTGAAAAAGAGCCATTGGCTGACGCAGTTGTGTCCGCAGATTGCATTTGGCTTGCCTGAGTGGTCCTGTGTGAGGACAGAGGACAACTCAGTTGTTGTTGAGACAAGTGAGACAAGCCGACTACAGTACACACTTGTCCATTCCAGAAATAGCGTAAGATGCATTAAAAAGAAATGACATGAAAATGAAAGATGAAACCATGTCATTGTGAGGGAAGAATGAGTAAGGAGCTTCTAGCAAGTTATTACAACTTTCAATGATTAAATTTAGCCAGTGAATTGCTGATGAATTAGTTATATTATGTCAATTTTCTAGTTTGTAAATATGATATTTTTGGTCATGGTAAATGTCAGAAAGAGGAGTTTAGCAGGAATAAGAAGATTTTGTATTGCAATTACTTAGCTTTGTGTTGAGTGACTTTGAAAAGATATATACAATTAGGTGAGCTTACGCTGCCTTGAAAGTTTGTTTCCCATTAAAAGTGAATTTTAGAGAACCTGTTACACAAGTTGTTCATTTCATGAACTAAGTTGCAGTGTTATACATTTTTCTTACAAAGTCTGCTTACATTTGTTAATTCCTATCGCATGTTTCTGAAATAAATCCAGTGGCTTCTCATTAAACAATTGGAAGCATAACCACAACATGGTCTGTAACTCCTTAACCTCTGTTACAGGTATATACAGGTAGGACCACTCAATCCTAGAAGTCACATACTGCAAGAACTTCTCCATTTTCATATAGCTGAGCGCTAACATAATTCTAGTGCTATATCATACCTGGAGTACTCTTAAGGTGTGCATCATACTTAGTCTCCTTGAAAAGTCTTACACAGGCTTTCTTCTGTGGCAGTGAATTGGTAGGGCTAAGCCATTGTGACAGAAAACATATGGAGAGACACTTATAACAAGCTTTGTCCCAACAACACAAATAGTAGATTACAACAATGCCAGAAGAATGTTCTAATTAAAAGCTCAGTAGCATGTTTTGACATTAAGGATAAATTGCAGACTGCTGACCCCAGACAAGGTCATAAGCTTGGCACGGCAAGGCTCTTTTATTATTCTAACATATTTGTTCCTGGCAACAGTAACAATAGGCTCACAGCCTTAAATTAAAATATGAGAGGCACACCGTGACCATTTAGAATGTATTTGGAACCTGTATAGATCTCTTCTTTGGGGAATTTGTTGTTGAAATGGTAAAACATCTAACTTCCATCCTTCAAAACCCTGAAAAAGTCTGAGGTTAATCAGAATCTCTGAAGGTTTTAAACCCTCAGTTTTCATGCTGCAACCTTATTGCTTATTCTCCCCATATTCCCCAAAGAGCACCATGAATTAAATCCCACTGCTTCCTCCCCTGTTCAGGATCCCATACCTTCTCTTTTGCTATCCCATTATAGCAGCTGTAAAGGGTGTGCATTTTTCCAAAGCCCACTCAAGTCCCCAATGTGTCTTGCTTTGCTTTCACTCTTATTTTCTAACTCAGACAGCCAGGCCTTGTCTAGAGATTTCCTGTCAAGACACCTCCCTGAGCCGATGGACTTTGCAGATTTGTCCTCTTATGAAAAAGCAAGAGGAATTTTGCCTACAACCAAGATAGAAAAGAGAGGGCTGGAAAAAAGTCCACTTCCTTGTCCAATAAATTGTGGAACCAATACTCCAGTTGCCACATAATAGTGTAATGTTGTGTCAGTAGGATAACATGTTACATGCGTTGTGAGAATTTTTGTCCTTAGCTGGGTATCTTGCTGGGTGTTGCTTAGTATAGTACCATCAGGAGAGTACAATGATGCTTCTGTTGCTGTTGGCATATGCAAGTACTGATAACTTCACAGGTTTAGAGGAGTGGTTTGAGCAACAAGGCGTAGGTCTATAATCCCTGATGGAATACTGCCATTGATTTTTTTTGCTTTATCCTCTAAGAGCATCTGTGCTTTTAGGCTACTTTTGGTTACTGTCAGCGCTGACTTGGTTGACCCATTACTAGTGGACTGATGTGGACATTGCTAGAAGTCTCTTCCGCACCCCCTACTGGCCAGACATGCGAGTCAGTAAACCCACTGTAAGCTTCTCTACCAGCTGCAGTCATCATGCCGTTTTAAATAGTACTCACGGTCCTGGGCCCCAGTCATACAATGGGGTAAAGTAAACACTCGTGATGTGAGTGAGTGTTGTTGGACACTTGACCATAATTTGAGAATTAAATTAGATTGAGGGGGACCCCTTAATATTGCTGATTACTGAAAGCATGATGCAGGGAACAGGCAGCTTTGTTGATGATGGCCTTACCAGAAAGGAGCTCTGTCTCCCTCCTTTCTTGTTTTTCTTTTTTTTTTCTTGCCTAACCTCCCTAGACATTCATCATCCATCATTTTGCTTCCTATCACTGTGGTAAAACGAATCCCAAACCAAAGGCTTGAACTGATGCCAATTCAGTTTAAATCACACGATTGCAGTGGCCAGTCCCAATGTCACCTTGATTTCTGGAAATGAGTCACTATCCACACATCTGTAACATTCATCAGTCTGTTCTGTACAGATTTTTTTGTGCTAGAATGATGCAGGTGAAGGGCAGCTACACTGGCTTGTCTTTTGACAGGCATGTTACCTGCTGTTTTTTGGTGTTGTTTTTTCACCTGTTATTTTTTAACTGAATGTTTAAATAATCCATGGACCAAGATGTGTGTATAGAAGTCCACTTTGTCCTCAACCTCCTATGGGGCGCCATTTGTAAAAATGTATACACTGATTTATCCTGCACAGTTTTTGCACATTTAACGTTGTCAAATGTAAAAAAAAAAAAAAAAATGCAGTACAATTTTAAACTGTCACTTTTTCATACATTTACAGACAAATTGATGCAAATCTGTCAAAGTCAAGGGTAATATTTTTCATTAATGAAAAATATGAAATAACTTGTGTAAATATAAGTGTTAAATGTAAATGTTAAATATAAAAGTAAATGTTAAATGTTAAATCTAATATGCAAATGTGGAATGAATCTAATGAATATGGTAATTAACCACACCTCCATTGTGTGAAGCATGTTCTTTCCCATGGAAAAGCTCAGGCATTCACATCAAGCACTGTGGCAATGTAGAAACATGGCGAGTGGTTAATTACCATATTCATTAGATTCATTCCACATTTGCATATTAGATTTAACATTTGACTTTTAACATTTACATTTAACATTTATATTTAACATTTACATTTAACATTTATATTTAACATTTACATTTATATTTAATATTCACATTTAACATTTACATTTATATTTAACATTTATATTTAACATTTGCATTTAACATTTACATTTATATTTAACATTTACATTTAACACTTATATTTAACACTTATATATATATATGAAAAATATTACCCTTGAAAAAGACAGATTTGCATCAATTTGTCTGTAAATGTATGAAAAAGTGACAGTTTAAAATTGTACTGCATTTTTATTTTACATTTGACAATGTTAAATGTGCAAAAACTGTGCAGGATAAATCAGTGTATACATTTTTACAAACGGCGCCCCATAACCTCCAGTGTTATTTTCACATATTTCATGATGATCTTTAAGGAGCTGGCTTACTCAAGCCCAGTTGTTTTTCTTTTCTAACTGCTTTAACACAATAGCTGTAGGTTAACTGAATAGTACGATTTTGATTCCCTCCCTAACAGCTAACAACCGTATATTATACATGCATCTCTTCTAAGCAATTTCCTAAGGGGAGATGAGCAACTGTGGAATAGCATGAATGGATAAAGCTACTTATTGCAAAATTGTCTTATGTGTCCTGTGATTACCTTGGAAATCCACCATAAACTGCTTTAAATTTACTATAAATCCTTCTGTAATTTAATTAACCAGCTGTGCAAAACAAAGTTTTTGCTGAGAACAGGTATACACAAAAACATGATCACTTGCACTTATTCCTTTACCAAGCTGCATTCAGATTAGAAAATGAAAGGGAGATATGCTGCCAGGAAGAACGAAAGATTCTAGTGGTCACAGATGAGTACATTGTCCAGTATCAGCATACTCACAGGTGAGTACATGAAACATTGTCCAGTATCAGCATTTAAAGGAATACAGAACAAGTCAGAAACTGTCTTTGCATTCCTTCATTCTTCAGCGTTCTTATCATTGGTATGTTTGCCTGAGGCTCTTGACATCTTACTGCCATTTTCCAGGCCAGTTTAGCTGTGTTTTAATTGTGTTCTTCGGATCATAGTACATTTCATATTTTCCATTATTTGAAAATAATTTCTGCAGAAAAAGGCTATTGCAAGATATGGTGTGCAGAAATGCTCTCAATCCCTCTCAACAAACAGGTCAATACTGGTGTTATTTAGATATATACTGTATATATATTGTTACCCTGGGGGGTTGTGAAGGTAATTGGGTGGAAGGGCCTACACTAAGTGCAGTCAATTTAAATATATAATAAAAACAGGATTTAGGTCAAACTTTCATTTGATTTTTTTCTCAGTTGGTTGCTATTAAGGGAACCCTCAAGTACACTGTCACCCATGTAGGCTCCATATTTCATTGGGTTTATTGATGGTGAAAATGCCCCATTACAAAGACCATGCCCAGCAATGTGCTGGGCCTCTTTTGGAGCCTGGGGTGAGGTCACAGTACCACTGGTCAAGCCATTATCACTTAAAACTCTATCACAATAAATCTGTATCTTACACATAATAGCATTTCACTTTACTGATACACCTCAATACCCCTACTGAAGGACCCAGCCCCTGTGGCTTCTATACATCAATTATATATGGATATGGGTATATATGTGTGCTGTTTTTTGTTTTTTTGTTTTTTCATGAAAAGTGGTGAGTCACTCTGCCTTAGTCAATCGAGTTGGTTAGTTATTCCTTCAGGCAAATGCTGTATCTGAAAAAAAGACTGAAAATTTTACAGAAGGTGTATAAAAGCAGGAACTGTAAAACTAAGACGTCATGACACTGCCAATATCTTGCAGCTCTGCACAGCATGTTGAGGCAAGAGTCAAATGGTCTATTTTGCAAGGTTGTCTCCCAATGTGAAAGTGTGAGAGAAGGCTGTGCCACTAGTGTGGGACCACACTCCTCAACCCTTGACCTTTATCTCTGTGTCACCCAACAAATCGTGTCCAGTGGAAGAATCTGTGAGAAGAGTTAGGAAAGGTTTTATAGTTTTTCCATGAACTAAGAGTCTGCAATGGAAAAGCACATAATGATTCAGGTTGGAAAAAGAAATGACTATCTCCACATCTCCTGCTGGAATTTTGGTTGGGGCCAGAAAGAGACTCAGGAATGTTGCGTTGATGTGGTTTTCACGTAGTTTGCAAATACATGTCAATATAAGCTTTACTAATTGCGTGTATCAAACATGTATATTCAGAGCTTGATATGAATTGGTAATGACATGAAAGTTAGATCCTTGGAAAGTGCATGAGTGGATTTATCGAGGATTTTGGAATCAGCCTCCTAAGACCTCTCTGCATATAAGTGTTAGTGTTGTTTACCCTAAATATCCTGTAATAAACTACCTGGATTGTCACCAACAGGCATATTGAGGTAATATCACACCTACCTGGAGCCAGCCTAAATTGTCATATATAGGAATATAAGGTCTTACAGATAAGGAAAGAGAAAGGAACATTGCCAAAACTAGTCCATTCTCCTCTCATGTAAACTAGGGGAGAAACAAGGCTGATTACAAATCACAGCATTATCCTCAACTGACCATTAGAATATGTGACAGTGCACCCAGGCAGTATAGAGGCTATTTTGCAGAGGCTTTTTAATATCTTTGGTTCGCCTACCTCGTAACTCATGTTACTTAGGCATTAAGATGTACAGAAGAACAGTTGCTTCACATTGAAGTAATTGACAATATTGTGCAGTTTTAAAAGCCAAAGCAGTCTTACCTCATGTAAAAGCAACAGTAGGAATATTAACATATATTGCAACATTAACTGTAATTTGAGGTAACTGTAATTGTAATTGTAACTGTAACTGTGTACTTGGGGTCTATGTGGCTTTTCTTCAGTAATCACAATATTACTGAAATGGTAAAAACTAATTTTTTACCATGCTGTACCAAAGAAGACACATGCCAGTGCCTCCAAGTAGCTCTGACCTCCCATATTATGAAGACACTGGAAAGGCTGGTCCTGACTCACCTGTAGCCCACGGTGAGGGCATCCCTAGACCCCCTGCAATTTGCCTACCAAACAAAGGTGGATGTGGAGGATCCCATCTATCTGCTACATGCTATATGCTCACCTGGATCAGCCAGGCAGCACAGTGAGAATCATATTCTTTGATTTCTCCTGTGCATTCAACACTATCTGGCCTGCCCTGCTGGGGAACAAACTGTCTTCTGCCATGGGGAGATCACCATTTGATCCCCCAGTACAATGACTCATTTGCAAATAAGTATGAAACCCCTCATGTGGAATATATATAAGTACAATACATGCAAGAAGCTCACTTATGGACATTACTAAAATTCTGCAAGTTGTTACTTTAATGGTGCAGTTGCAGTTGTAGTATTTATTGTTCTAGTTATTGTCCTATTGTTTTGTGTTTTTTATGTCGTGTACCTCTATTCCCAACATGCTTGGCTGTTGGCAAGGCTATTTCATTTTTGGATCAATAAAGCACTATTTATCTATTTATCTTTCAGACCAAACTGGCTGTAGTGGTCATGCATAGATTACAATGCAGAATCTACTGCAAACACTCTGGTGGATTTGGTATAAACAAGTGTGGTCAGTTAACCCTGGAAACAGCACTATGGTTTTGAAAGTTTTTTTAAGCATTTTATTTAAATTTCGTTAATCATAATGTTTAAAAATGTAAATCCCATTCTTTACTTATACATGGAGAGGCTGTATACAGGTCTGTGGAAGACTGGGTGTGGTTGCCGCTGTGGTGACCCATCTCTTGTTGAAGGCCTGTGCAAAAAGACAAACCCTGTTGTTATCAAGGTAGGCTAAGTTCCAGATAACTGATTACCTGATACTGACAGTGAACTGACATGGTGGTATCATATTCCATACCCCTGGGAGTGGGTGGGTCTGCCTGTTAGATTGAAATTACCCAAGGGACCTTACAAGGATTCAGACTAAATTTATTCCATTGTTTAACTTTGAGCTGTAGCTTTAAGATGTGCATCATGTTATCTTAATGTTCTCAATGTAACAAATATAGAACAGTTATTGTTTAATTCATCATCTGTAAAATCTGTGAATTTTCACCTGACCTGAGTGTTATGATTGTGAGGTTTGTGAGGTGAGTACTCAAATGTATTGAAAATACATGTACAATCAAGAAAAGTAGATTTCATATAAGATTTGGGAGACACTACTGTTATCATTAACATAAATGCAGCATTGTGGTACAGGTAGTTAATTAAAGTCTCTCTATATGTCTGTATGACATATCCATCATCTCTATCACCCCTAAACCCACACCTACATGTACAATGAAAATCCAGATCCAAACTGACAGTGTTTTGGAAAGTAATAATGGAACTTTTCAGTAGACAGAATTCCTGTGTATAGTGAGCTGTAATTGGCTGTGTTGAGATTGCACTTCCCTGGTGCCCAAAATCTGTACAAGCAAGTACTCAGTTATGTTCTTAGCGCTCATGACGTGGTGGGGAATTTAAAAGCTAAAAATTGTACCTTTGTTGATTTTATTCATTATAAAAACAATGGTTAAGGCCCGGTCTACCAGGATACATGTTTTTTTGCTGAGGTGGGCCACACTTAAATTATCTTACATCTGTTGTAAGGTTTTTGTAATTAAATGTCCTCTCTCTGAGCAGGAAAAAAAACTTCAAATGTAAATTATAGCCATACCTATGATCTTCATTCTGCTTTCTAATTCAATCAGTTTAGAAGGTGGCAGTTTTTAGCACCAGCATCTGAAGGCGCCACTGCTAAGGGTTAATGTAGCAGTAATTTCATTGAGGCACTCAAGCTAATTTTCTTGGAAGCTGAACCCAGACCTACCCTGGTGTTAAAAGTCTAAGACTGAAATAAAACCAAAATGGACCTGCTAAACACATCATCTCATACCAAGGCAAATATCTGTGAACAGAAGACCTCTTTACACATTCATCTGGTATAATGGCCTAGTCTGCACTGCCCTTATTATCTGAAGAATGATATGGACTATGTGCAAGAAAAATCCACCATTCTCTAAACAAACTGTATAGAAGTGAACTGAATTTGAACCATGCAACTGACCCCTGAAAAATGTCTCTTGGAATTTCATGAGCCACAAATAAAGTTATATGCTCACTAATTTAATTTGGGAAAGACTGAGACTATTACAACGGTGCAAGCAAAGGAACCATAGAAGCAATTGATTCCCTTAACACAATCTAAATTAAGCTGCTGAAGATTATATTTACTACAATTAAAGGAGAAACTTCTTGCACGCACTTCTGCATTGCTACGCAATGTCTTTAGCTACACATGAAGCATTGCACACCATTTCGAAAAGAGAAGGCTTTGAAAGGTGTGTGACAGTGTGTGATCAGGTTTTGGGAAATCACAGGGTGTGCTGACTGTGGGTACTGCTCTGGCCCAGATGAAGAAATTGATGACACATTGGAGAGGAGGACCAATATGTAGAAGGAAAGATTATCCATAATCTTTATTCCTTCATCTAAAGGATGCTGCTTTAGATGAGGGAATAAAGATGTTTGTTTGGTTTTTTTGTTTGTTTGTTTGTTTTTCTTTTTGCATCTTAATTCTAATTTGCAAATAATGCATATAATGTAATATAGTTGTAACATTTATAATGACATGGTATGGGTAACACCAAAATATGGTATCCGGGTGTCTATGGATTGCTGTCCTGTTTACTATCATTTGGAGCATGCTTTGAGTGTATAGTTCTTTCCATCCTTTGAGATAAAATGTTGTCATCACTAGTGATATTTAAAGCCTAAGGTCAGAGAGATTGTAAGTGTGTGGAGCCTGTCTCTGTATCTGGAGAACAGCCTTTAGCCAATCTTTAGCCTATCCTGAGAGCCCAGGTATAGTACTTCATGTTCTCACAACGCATTTGTAAAATCAAAACCACAGCTTGTTAGCTGGGAATAGTTTAGTTTTGCTGCCTTGCACAGCCCTACCCTGTGCATTCCTCCCAAGCTTTAGAAACTTTAGCAGGTTTACATTCCATTTTCAAATTAGTTCACAGAGCAAGTTCCAAAGAAGCACACGTAATGATTGCATCGGCTGTGATCTCTGCCTGTTCTGTTATATTCCATGGCATAGTTCATTCCCACTCAGAAAACAATCCTTGCCTCTCTGAGACATGACAAAGTTGATTTCAACAGCTGTATGAAATCTGTTCCCTCGCTGCCAAGGTCATTTAGCAATGCATCAGTCAGGTTTGTGCTGGAAACATCGCTGAGGAGTCACAAAGAAATTTGCAACATTTGTTTCCAGATCGCAATTTAATAACAGTTATGAATGAAGTGAACTTGTAATAACAGATTAGTGAGATGCTTTCTCACACTTAATCTCTAAGAATGAGAGGCTTTACCACCCCTCCAGATCCTACTCATTTCAACACCTCTCCCTCAGCCTAGATTCAGCAAGCTTTTCCACCAATAACACTACTGCTGTCAAAAGCCTTGGCTGTCCTTCTTCTTTCAGATTGCAGCTGTGAGTCAGGAATGCAGATGCTCTTTGTACAACATTCAAAGGATCCACCCCTGCCTCACTATGCATTCTACATAGCTGCTAGTTCAGGCTTTGGTCCTCTCATGCCTGGACTAATGTAACTCCCTCTTTGCTTGCCTTCCTGCCTGTTCCATCAAATCCCTATAACTAATCCAAAATGCAGCTGCACGACTTGTTTACAGTGTCCCTAAACATAATCAAGTCACACCCCTCCTCACCTCACTTCACTGGCTTCCTGTTATCGCTCGCATGAAGTTCAAAACCTTGGTGCTGGCATACAGGAAATTGAATGGGACAGCCCCTTCATACCTACAATCCATCTTCAAACCATATGTATCACCTAGAACACTAAGCTGCACCCTTGAGGCAACTCATTTTGTCACCTTGACAGACCTGCTACTTCCAAACACGTTGCCTGTCTGCACTGGTCCCTCAGTGGTAGAATGAGTTTCCCGCGGGGGTCAGGATAACGGAATGACTGGCTATCTTCCAACACAGATTGAAGACCCACCTCTTCAGACTGCATCATAGCTTCACTTCAGTCCCCACCCCCTAACACCTGCTACTTCTAGTACTTGCTATTTATTTTACATGTAGTATCACAACTTGTTTTGGATTCTGTGATCTAGTGGCTGTGATGTATGGTAGTGTGTGCACTTGGCTTCCCTTAGTTTCTAAGTTGTCTTGTCAAATTAGTACACGTTAGTACAAGTTAACTTGTGGCAGGACTTGAATGGTGCTATGCTCACAGTCACTGGTCTGGGAGTGTTGTTAGCCTGGTCTGACACTGTTGCTCATTCAACTTCAATGCATCCACTTTTGTTTTTAGAACAGATTGAAAACCTTAAATGCCTATGGACTAAATATGTCTATGTCACTTAATTGGTTCAGACTAATAGGTTGCAACTAATAGCAATTTGTACAGTGTAACTAATATTCTAGTTTGCCTCCACACAAGAGTCTGCCAGTAGTCCTTGCCCTTATGATTGTATTATTAATGTGAGTCCTGATTTTGATTGATGGAACTTTTGCCATATCCTGTCATTGGCTTTTGCTCATGTCTTTGATAGGAACAGTTCTACATTACTCTCAAACCACACAGCAATAAGTATGTAAATGCATTCCCAGTCACAGGGGATCAGATTAGAACTTGTGTTGAGAGTCATATGGAAAGCACATGAGTAACAGTTACCAGGTAACTAGCACTTTCATGTCTTCAGAAATGTGGCATGATAAGCAATGAAGTGATTAATGAAAAACAAGAACACACAGTATGTCTACCCTAAATACCAGAGAGATGCAATCACATATCAACAATACCAAACTGGTAACACTGCGGTAATCCTATTCTCACCACAAACAAATGTAACTTAAATATTGTTACGCTTAAATGCCACTACATATTTATCAGAATATATTAACATTATTATATCCAAACAGCTATGAGATTTTGTAATCTAAATTTGTGTAAGCTATGACAAAAAATTACACTGCCTTGAATTCATGTTTAACATGTTTAAGGTCTTGAGATCCTCTTGTTATTATTTGGCTGTTTTGTTTGAGATTATTTTACTCTTTACAGTGAAGACATAATGAAAGCAAATTAACATTAACCCACTCATCCTCTTATGTTGAACATGTTGATCATAGTTGCCATGTTGAATTATTAGTGTTACTCAAATGCCCCTAAGGAACATTAACAAAACATTTTTATCAAGTGTTCAGTTGTCAACATGGTGTTTTCCTATCTGATGGAATTTGTTGTGATAGAGGTGGAAATTTTTCCATCCTCCTAATTCCCAGGTAGTTTGATTCATTTGTTTTTATTGAAGTGTCTCTGATCAGAATCACATATGATCACGTATGAAGGACATAGAAAGCACATTGTGTCCATTTGTTTGCTCCTTCTCCTCCACTTATTGATTGATAAGCCTCAACATTTACGTCAATGTAGGTCATTTTTGTGTTCACTGTGGGGGCTTTGAACCTTAACCCTATTTTTCTCAGAAAGCAAGGGCCCACAGCTTCCTAGCAGACCTTGTGCCTTTCTGTCCAGTATTATTCCAGTGAATGTAAGCTTGACTGACCTTGCTGATAACTCTAGCCACAATTAATGGACTTGAAACCAACCCATCGTGATATAAAAGACTGTATAAAGTACAGTGGCTTTATTACACCTCAAAACATGGCCTTTCAAACATTTCATGTGACAAGACAAGATAAACACTATTGATCACCTTTTAACTTGATAAAATCGATCATAAAATGGCACAGCAGAGTCCTGGACCATGTCCGTAGCCCATAAACACTATTGATCAGCGTGCAAAAAGGTTGTAGACTGACAAGGAAGCATGTGACCTCAAAAAGCACTCTTTGGCAAGACTTCAGTAATTTCACAGTCCATGAACAATAGAGGCCAATATGTTTTGACAAGTGATTATTCCACTCATGTCATATAATCTTATTTATAGATGGAACTGAGAGGATGTACATAGCTTGAGATGGCAGTTAAACTTTAAATTTTTTAAACTTTAAACTTTTATTTGAAAATATATATATATATATATATATATATATATATATATATATATATGTTGTGTGTGTGTGTGTGTGTGTGTGTGTATATATATATATATATATATATATATGCATACGCTATATGGACAAAAGTATTCAGAAGCCTGACCATTACATTGTAATGACATTGTATTCAAATACATATACTTTAATATGGAGTTGGTCCCCCTTTTGCAGCTATAACAGCTTCCACTCTTCTTGGAAGGCTTTCCACAAGATTTTGGAGTGTTTCTGTGGGAATTTGTACCCATTGTGTTCTGTAGAGCATTTATGAGGTCAGGCACTGATGTTGGATGAGAAGGCCTGGCTCGCAATCTCCGTTCCAGTTCATCCCAAAGGTGCTGGATGGGGTTGAGGTCAGGGCTCTGTGCGGGCCAGTCAAGTTCTTCCACACCGAACTCATCAAACCATGTCTTTATAGTCCTTGCTTTGTGCACTGGGGCACAGTCATGCTGGAATAGAAAAGGGCCTTCCCCAAACTCACTGGAGATAAGGGCCTGGCCCAAACCCTGAAAAACAGGGTGGCCAAATACTTTTGTCCATATAGTGTGTGTGTGTGTGTGTATATATATATATATATATATATATATATATATGCATATGCATATGCATACATATATCAATTTTTTTCAAGTTAAACCTGCTGTTGTTTTCTGCTTCAAGCTGACCATGTTCTGGATCATGTTCCCAATTAACAGCGGTGTGCAGAAATATCGTTTTTTCGATTAATAGTTTTTTTAAAAATTCGTCTGATTTGATATCGATCTGTAAAATTTATGAATCGATCTTTTAGGCTAATATGCATTCTTTTCCGGTATTCTAGGTTCATTTCCGAAATGGTTAAACATAGGCAGAGAATTAAATAGACGGGCTCTGACATAGCCTGTTGTATTAAAGGCAATTACTAGTCCCCCCATTAGATGTTGCTCTCTCGTTTAGCTTTTAACGTTTAACGACCTGCGAACGCATAGAGGAAAACCTATTACATCAATTTTTTTTTTTACTGTGATGCAACCTCTGTGTTCACCATGGCTCACCCTACGGTCACATGGACGACACAGGAGAGAGACAAAGCGACCGGCTGCCATTAATTTTCAATTTAATTTAACAAGAGACAAGTGCCCGTTGCAAAGCCAACTAGGTGGGGCTAAAATAGACTAGGCTCGAATTCTGTTTTATGCAAATACTGAGCGATGCAACACGGCGAAGGCAGCGTGACATGTTACTGAAACAAATGATCCAACATTTTGGTTCCAGTCAAACATGGAGGAGAAGCTTATCGTAGCAGTGTCGGGTTTCCCCATAATCTACAATTTGTCTCTTGATGCGTACAGAGATATAAATAAAAAATGATGCGTGGAGAAGGGTGTCCAAAATCGTGGAGATGCCTGGTATACATATTCATATATATGTGCACTGCAGTCACAGCTTTTTAGCTTTAACTTTAAAGCAGTTCACAACCACTACCTAGCTACCTAACTAACTAGCTAGCTACCTTACAAACCAGCTTTCCCTGAGCTAACTAATGCAAACACATTGCTGCTTCATGTCATTAATAAGTAGGCAATGATACAGGTTGATTTTGTTTTAAAAGACCTATACCCATGTGTTCCTCAAATAAAAAGATTTTGGTATACAGCCATGCGTCGCTTAATGTCCACGATACGTTGTGAAATAGGACGTTATGTGATTTGGATGTTGTGTGAACACCATACTATATACTTAGCAAACCTATATGGAATAGGCACGAGATTGGATGTTGCTGCTTACGAGTCGAAGCATACACTGTTATACAGTAAACTTTTTAATTGTAAGTATGCAAAGTTCACATTAAAACACCAATAGAAAAGTACAGTACATACATAAGACATTAGCATAGGCGTTTATTGTGACTATCAAGATGTATTATATGGCAGTGTTTCTCAATCCTACTCCTGGCGGCCCGCTGACCTGCATATTTTCTGTCTATCCTTCTGTCTATTTTCTGTCTATCCTTGCTCTACCTACCTGACTGAACTCATCAGTGGCACTTTTGATTAGCTGAGCACACCTGATTTAATCAAGCAGCAAAGATAGATAAAAGATACGCAGGACAGTGGGCCACCAGGAGAGGTTTGATAAACGCTGTTATATGGTATACTATGTACTGTACCATTATACACCTGGCAGCGCAATCGCTTTATTTCCAAGAGACATGAGATACACGTGTTGCGTGCGGGAAGCGTTGCCTTCACTACATCCGGTTACATCCGCTACGTCTCATTCTGCGATCGGGATATTTAAACTTTATTATAACCTTATGGGACTACGGACATTGTCCGAATGGATGTTAAGCAGCGCATAACTGTACAAGCCTTTGGCCTTTTCTTTAGTGATTGTCACAATTTGTTTCCAGTGACTCTGCATTTGTAAATTTGTGTTCCCTTTAGAGCTTTTTAAACATCTCTCCAAATATGGAAAGCTGCTATAGTATTTCATATCTCATTCCTATCGACTCAATATCGAATCGGAATCAAATCGAATCGGATTGAATCGAATCGTTAGCTTGTGAATCGGAATCGAATTGGATCGGGGCATCTCTGCCAATACCCAGCCCTACTAATTAAGCTTGCTGAAAGAGTGTAAGTGCCATTCCATTACAATTTCCAAGAAACTCTTCTGTGCCTTGTGCTGAAATGTTTTCGACACTGCACTGTTTTAATGCAGAGTCTGCTCATACAGGATACATAGACTGGACAGCAGATTCATATAAGAAATATGCACAGAATTGAATAAGCAGTTTTCTACATTGTCCTTCACTGGTTGTTGAAAATCCCTTCCCTGCAATACTCAGATTTACAACTAACCTACAGTTAGTTACAAATAAGTATCATATTTCCTGGTAATTACCCACTAAGATTTGCTTGTACACAACTTATTCTCTATTATAATAATTTACTCTGGTGAGAAGATGTATTCAATCACTGCATGTATTTCTTAGTGTATGCATGTATGTATGTCTTAGTATTTCTGTACAGTAATGGTTTTTCCAAGAATTAGAGATACTAGGATTTCAAAGGGCAGTTAATTCTTTTAAAGCATGCAGGGAGGAAAGTGAGCATACTTCACCAAATTATTTCTTATCACTTTTGTTTAGCCTACGTGTGTTTCACCTGATTGGAGAGCAGGAACTGTGTGTTCTCAACACAAGGCTATAGTGAAAGTATCCTGTTTTCAGACTTGCAAATGATGTTGGAATGATGCCAAACATTTTTGGCTGCACAGCTCAAGATGGAATGCAGTGTACTTTATGTCCATATATATTTGCATTCATAATGTCTCACACATCAATATATTACTAGCTGTTGAATTTGTGCCATAAAATGTGGTGCGCTACAGTGTAACTAAACCTGTCAAAACACATACTAAAATGGATAGTACTTCCCTTAAATTTCATTAACTGAGTGGAAAGAACTGCTCAGCAAGAGATCAGGACAGTAAATCCTCTTCCAGTGTCTGTGCACTGAACAAGCAGTCTGAAACACTAAAATCACACTACTTTATTTCTTCTGATATTGCCCTGTCAAGAAATTCAGGCAACACAAATAGAAAGCAAAAATGGAAAAAAAAAGTATATGGTAAGTCAGACAAGAACATGAGCAGGCCCTTTACTGAGGCTGCAAATACTTCAGCGAGCTCCCTTCTCTCGGTGCAGTTGTTCAACAGCAGCACTGCCATTACTCTGGAGGAGTCAGTCACTGAAGGACACGTTGGCTTTTGTGAATGCTGTGCCGGTGCTTAATTTGTATTTAAGATGTGTGCATACACATAATAGTGTTGTCAATGAGCAATTATTCCTACCTAGTTAAGCAGCTTTAAACATGTTTAACAATCATTTTATAGAAGGAAGGAAATCAGCATTTCAGGCTACTACATTTTTCACAGTGAAAATTGCTTGTGTGCAGTATATTACAACCTCTATACATTAGTTGCCATCTGATTCAATGTTTGCACCGATAGTTTAGCAATGTATTTAGATCCACAGAATTAGTAGAATTCATGACTCACAGATAGTTCTGGACCACTAGAATTTCTTTTTACTGTTCTTCTCAGTACCTTGATTCTTTCTAAATTTGCGACTGTAATGAGTGAATTAAATAACCCTGATTTGGTGTTATATAAAAATCTATGACCTTGTTTTACTAATCCCAAATACCATAGTGATATGATATCTCTCCACATGTTTTGTCTCATCAGCATGTTGGACCCAGCAGTTTCTGAGTACCCAGCAACACCCTGGCACAGGGTGAATAAAATCACCTCTTCACAGCAGGCAACTCTGAGAAACAATCAAAGGAAGAATGAAGAGGTCTAAAAGAGTAATGCAGGCCTTGACTGTCAAGTGACAGTAACCTCAAGCTCCAGTCTACATCTGCACATAAAGTAGGATATCTTGACAATAAGCAGATACATGAGCAAGCAAGGAAACCCCCCCCTCCCCCCCCAAAGGAGCTTTGTGTGCATAAGCCTCCATTTATTTGTAAACTTGAGCAGCCTCCTTGGCTTTTAGGGCTCTTATGGCTTTCCTGTGTAAACACAAGGGTCATGTGCTGCTACAGCTGGCAGTCTGTATACAGAATGCAGGGCAACAACCTGCAGCAGATCTCACTGTATAAACGGGTGAGGTTTGTCTTCTGAGATGGAGAGAGAGAAACAGAGAGGGAGTGAAGATGGCAGCAGCATAAGTTAGAGAAAGATTTGGGAGGACACAGGCAGAGTGAGAGAAGAGGGGAAAGTTAGAGGAAGACAGCATAAAGACAGGGATAGAAGTCAGACTGGTGATAAAGAGAGCACTGGGTCACAGCGTTGAGAAACTAATCTGCTGCAAAGTCTCTTACCCTGGATGAGAAAATGGTTCAGTAATTGCCCAATGGGGCCACCATTGCAACACCTCAGCCCAACATAACTGTGTTGGTTTTCATGAGCTGTGTTTTTGGAGGAATCATTCATGACTGAAACTGTAAGCTCAGTCCATGACACAGGTGTACAGTATCAAGTAACTCTGAGATAATGAACAATAAAACAGCTGTTATACTCTGGCCTGGAGGTTCCTTTACATAATGCTAGTTTACAATACATGGGAGCAGACATTGTGCAGAAGTGCAACGATGTGGCACTAGCCTTAACATTCTCCATTTTTTTACCAACCTTTCTACAGTCAATTTCAGGGGTGTGGCAGAAGGTGATTAACTACAGCTGTAGTCTAAAGTATTCAAATGATGAAATGTAGAAAATGATGCATCAGGGAGAGGTGAGGGCAATTAAAGGTAAGAGAAGCCAGAAGGAAGAATGTCACTCCATTTCTACCAAGAGCAGCAAATCTACAGTTGAAGTGTGTGTCTTCTCAGAGTCATGTTAAAAGTCTACACATTATGCCCAGAGATTTGATTGGACTCCTCTTTGTGGTGTTAATATCAAATTTACAGTGCTGACTGTCTGACAGGTGTGGTGATTACTCTACTACTCAACTAATGTTCTGGAGCCCTATGGAAGAGGACAGGTGAGTCCCACTTTGTGCATATGTGCACAAGGAAGGGCACACCTGAGAGAAAGGGCACCTAGAATCCTACCCTTAGGGGTCTCAAAAAACACTTTGCCACTCTGAATAATCTGTATATTAAGTGGTGCATTGTGCTGTGAGGCCTCATACGGGTCATCTGTTGCAATATTTTTGCTGTGTTTCAGAAATACTTGTATGTATGTTGATTTAAAAAAAAAAATATTGACAGAGATAAGTTTGAACAGTGAAAAAAATTCCTAATCTAAAGGGGACCATGTAATATGAATTTACTAGGGAAGGGAGGATTTTATGAGCGTTTGTGTATGGATAATAAGTATGTTTAAGTAAATGACAAATAAATAAACCGTAGAAGCGGTCTGGGAATATATATGTCATTATTTGTAATGGTGATTGCCCTTACAAATAACCCTGCTGGCAGCTAGAGGGAAGGTGATGTGATTGCCCTATGAATCCATCTGTTTTGAATGGGATAACGATAAAAACAAATGAATGGATTTGGATGGCACTTGGTCAAATGTTTCTGTATGAGACAAGGAAGCAGTTATTCCACTTTAGGGCCGAAACACCAGATCTCACAAGAGGCTGAAGTATGCACTCTGCAGAGCTGGATTCTCTCTTGGGATTGCTCCCTTTACCCTCCACCACTACTAATGCTGCCTCTCTCTGTAGTAAGGCCCTCTGTGACGGCATGCTTCAGTTCTCTTTTGAAGCACTGACAGTGCTTCAGCCTCACTGTTCCTGTAGAGCCTGTGATGGCATGCCATCTCTGCCTTCCTCTCACTTCGCCATCACACTTGTATGGTGTATGCAGAGGGCACACCCGTCATTTTCAGATACCATGGAAGATGTATGCCACTATATGATGTTCTGCACTTAAGGGCATTGCTGCATAGCCAGTCAAAACTCAGGGTTGTTTGCTATACTCAGAGTAGTATCCATGGTCACTGAGTATGAAGATGTTTATTTGCAGTTGCAATGATATGCATCACAAATATGAATACCTAAGCATTATATACTTCGATGGATGTGGTTTAGTTAGAGTTTTTTTAATTACCCACTGCTGTGATAAGCTCATTCCTATCATAATATGTACAGAAAGTTATTGTTATTATGATTCAACAGCTTTGATTTACACCACACATGAATGCTTTCTCTGTGTTCTCTTCTTCCCTTGGAGCATTGTTCCACCAATGTCCTGTGCTGTGTATAGTATGTTTGAAAATGAAATAAATGGTTATTTTGATTGAAACTTGCCTGTTCCTTGAGTTTGACACCCATATTTCTTTGTGCTGGAAATGAAAGAAAATGCCCTGAAGATGTAAAACCATTTCCTAATTATCACTCCACAGTGCTACAGTAGTCTTTCAAGATATTTCAAATTTCTTCTTAGTGCAGCACATTCAATGTTTAAATATCTAAGTGTACTTCTCAAAGCAGTACAGCTGAGCTGTGAATCATCTGTGTACTTGTCACATCGCAATGTAGTGGCTTTGTATTGAATGAAATATTAATTAAACCTTATTTGACATTGCATGATCTCCACCTCTTCAGTATTGTTTAATTTAATCTTACTGATGTTTGATAATGTCAACTAAAAAGGAAATTTAATTTTTCTAATGCTGAGTCAATCTATCACTCAGGCTGTTGAGTACCCACTTCAGTCTGACCATTCAGGCCTATAATTCTCTCAGTCTTACTCTGACTTACTGTGTTCAATAAAAAGCTGAGATGAAAAAAGATAAATGTACCATTTTTAGAGGTTGAGAGATTATCTGTTGTGCGGTAGTTACCTGGCATTTATAGAAAGAATTCCTGGTGAAATAATGTTACTTGGAATGTTTTGTGACAGTCCGGCTGCATTTATCGACTCACAGATATGCCATTTTTAGATTAGTCTGTAAACATATTAACAGCAAAGGACTCAAAGAAAAAAACTAGATTGTGGTGTCATTCCAAAGACATTGCAGATATTTCAGTGTTTCCAAGGCAAACACTGGTAATGTGATTGAACCAGAGGGGCCACTGCTAGAGGGGAATTCCACCAAGTGTTAACAAAGAGACACAAGGAAGGTGCCTGCTGACACTCAATGACAGATTCTGGGCATGAATAAACTTGATATGCCGTAGCTCAATGGGATGGCCACAGAAAGCGAAGGGCAGAAAGAGAGAGAAAAAGGGAGAGGAAGTCTGCATTTGTCACCTGAGAGGAATATCCACAGTCCAATTAGCGGTTTGGTATTATGAGATAAGTTTATGGAGAAATTGTGCTCTAGAGAAATCCAAAAAGAGCTGTGCTGGGTTTTACAGTAGAAAACAGAGACCGCCTCATAAGATACTCTGAATGGCTGGAACCTTCTTTTGCACCAGCTGTCTGGTATAAACAGTAAAACAGATATGCATGTATACAGTATAAAAATGTAGTACATGGAGGACTGACAGTGCTTTATTCCTAATGCCTAATATACACACAAACCACCATATGAGACTATGACTTATGCAGTGCTGCCAACACCCCCATCAGATGTCCTTAAATTGATATGTAGGAAGGATCTTTCATATCATAGCTTGTCCTCAGTCCATCTTGTCATAACAAAAATGTAAGATATAATCTTTTCAATAAGGCTGCAGTTCCTTAGCAGTGATGTAATTGTTGTTCTAATGAAAGCTGGGGAGGAGAAGCAGTGCAAATATGCTGCAGACAGAGCAGCTCACTCTGTGCAATAGCCAGTGTGGTTTAGACACGCATTTCTTCATCTATGCAAATTATTGGCTGAAGCAGTCTGTTCAGTTGGGGTTGCCTTGTATGATCCATAGAACCATACGCAATGCCTCTCTGTACACTCTGGTGTAATGCCTTTCATGTTACTCATCAATTATTTATTCTACTGACCAAACTGCGCTTTCACCCTTGGGTGAAGTCTGTCCCCACTGCTGCAAAATCACAATATTTTTCAATTTTATCATTACATTACATTAGATTATATTTTATTGTATTTATATCAGTTTTTGACTATTTTTCATTTGATTGTTTTAAAGTGTGTTATATTTTGCTAGTATGGCAAAAATCTACCACAGCAGTCGGGTATAATTCAACTTCTTTCTTTTCTTTCTTTTAAAGTGAATAGATGAAGATGTTTGTGTTTAAAGGCGTGTTTATGCAAAGAGACCCGCTCCTTCGAAAGTCTTATATATGCAGCCAATGACTGGGAAATGTGACTCACTTCCTATTCAGACCTCTGAATCCCTAGGAAAATGTGGGCAGAATGAGTCCTGTTGTCTTATTGGTTGACATCAATCGAAAAAACAAATAGTTTTTTTTCTTTAGCTGTATAACTTTGCCTCTTATGATTAATGTTGTCTGTTCTTGGATTACTGTGGTCTCATTCTACACAGGATCCAACAATAACAAATGGAATTGGGTACATTTTAGGTTTGAATGAATTCTTTATTTAAACTTATTTACTCAACAGTCACCTACACCCAAAGTATTGTATTAGCACTGGGTTTTTTGGCACAGACACAGCTCAAGCTATATAGGGCAATGTTTAGCTGGATTCATCAAGCATGTATCAAATTTTCTTGGAAGGCCTGTTTACTTAGTGTGTACATTGCACATCTAGTCACTTTTCCGGAGCTTATTTTTCAAATATCTATAGACTTCTTGACAAAGCAATTTCAACTGTTTCAACAGTTTGAAAGGGTTCTTTCAGATCATTGTAATATGATATACCGAGTGTCTTTGAAGCACTGATTTTATTTGATGACACCTAGCATTTCCCCACATTGATACAACCTACTCAAATACATTCATTGGAGAAAATGAAAAATCTGCTACACAACCATGTCTCCCAAGCCTGCTACAGTATACCACACCAGAAGTGAATTTGGTCTCTTTAATATGTTGCTATATAGCTATAAGTAAAGAACAGACATTCCAGGTGTTTTCAGTGTAATATCTCTTGTGTTTGTATTCTTTTTAACAGTGCATGGTCTGAGTCCTGGCTGCTGCGTGACTACAGTGTCCAATGATTTAATGCGTTTAAAAGCAAAGCAGTCCAAGTTTCAAAAATCCAATACGAAATCAGTTTGACTGAAGAACCTGTGTGAGAAAACAAAAATGTTAAGAATGTAAATCAGTCCTCCCTTGAGCTAGTTAACATGACACAAATGGAATTATGTTCTTGTATCAAAACATCACTGATGCCGTTTCATTATCATATGTCAGCAATGATGGGCACTAAAGGTGCAGATATCTGTTGAATGCTGTTGAAGATATTCTTCCTTCATTGGTCAATTTTCAACATAAGCAAAGGACAACTGTGCATAGAAGAGACAGAAAACTCTACTGTAACATACCTGCAATTAGAGATGCAGAACTCCTCCGTCTGCATCTTGAATTGCTCTTTCTAATATGTATGAACACTGTAAAAATAAATAAAAAACACTGGGAAAAAGTTTTGTTCACTTGCTGAAGAGATATGTCAAAATACTTTCTCTGGCTTTTCTTAGCACCATTAAAGATGCATTTTAAAAGCCATCACTATCTCTGCAGTGGGGTACTTTGTGTTAATTTCAGTTGCCATGTTTTTATCCTTTCAGATTTTCTTTCTGTGAAGTTGTACAGCTATCTGTCCTTGATATGCAGTTGAAGTAATCTTGTAAAATCCTCTACATCGGTCTGAGTCAAATTAAGAAAAATATCTGTCTCATGAGAAAATATAATTAGGGAGGTTGTTTAGTGGTCATAAATCCTCAGCTTTCTAGGTGTGATGTGTTGGTTTGGGTGAGAATACTACTGGGACCTTCAGTTCATTATCAGGTCATTTTTACCTTGTTCTTGCATCTCAGAATTTCTGCTTTTTACTTAAAGCATTTCAAACACATCTACATATTAAGAGTGGGCAAATATTTTTAAATTAATACACTTACAGCAATGGACCAATTATCCAACTGATCATGCAATGAATGATTCCGCTCTGAGTTTTGTAGTGGTTTGCAATGGAATACTGAAGCATTTTGTTAAATGAACCATGAGCCAAACCATTTTTTACAGTTTCAACATCTGAAATCTGAGCCTCCATGATCATCTTGCAGGAAGGGGCTTCAAAGCTTCTAAATTGTCATTGTACCTTGTGGTGGAGGACTACACTTTATCTGAGCCATCGACACACTCTGTTTTTATTATCCAGTCATCTGTGGTGAGGACATGCAGCCAAAAAAAATCATGCCTTTCATGCCCATTTGAATGAGATGACATGAAAAATTGTGATGAGAACTTGACCCATGACAATTTGAGAGCAATGCCCTAAGTCAAGCTGTGCAGCCAAGGACAGCGGGGACTGTAACTGACTGAATAGCAATCCATCAGCCTGTTATTTAGAGAGAGATAATGCAGTCTTCCTGAACTGTGTTCTGTTGGGCCAGGCCAGCGCTGCAGGGAAGCTGTTGCTATTTTGTTTGTGCCAGAGCAGCCATGTCTACAATTCAAAGCAAGAGAACAGGCAGAATCTGTAAATGAAGGAAGTCCTGCAACAAACATACATTTATGGGTTTCAGATTTTGACTCACTCTTGTTTTCCGGTTCATCCCCATAAAAAAAAAAAAAAAAACATAAAACATAAAAATGGTTGTTTTAACAAGTGCACAAACTATTACTTATATCCTTGCTTTCAGTTTTTCATGGATGCTACACTTGTGAAATTCATTTTCTAATTGCTAATCACAAGCTAGGCATCCCACCTTTGCTGTGTGAATTTCAGGGGATTGGTGAATGAGGTATTAAATTAATAATGACACCTTCTGATTCCAGCCAGGAGACAGCAGGGTCTTGGCGTGGGCTGTGCTGTTGTTCCTGGGAAACATTTAGCTCTGTGTAAGCAGGCAACCTGCTTGCTAATTTCCATCTGGAGGGGATTCCCCTCATTTCAACCTGTTTACCATTTTTCCTCTAGCTTTTCCATCATTTCTTCAGCTTTTACTCTGTAGTACAAATGGCCGCAGCAGAGGAATGCACAAGTCCTCATGACTATATCTAGCTGAACTCACTTTCTTTGACAGATTTCTAATCGCATCTTGGGAGCAGAGTGACAGTGCATGATTGGCATGGTTTTCAGGGTTTGGCCCAGAGTAGAGCTACCAATGCAGAGTGAAAACAAGGAACATTGTGAACAGGAAGCTTTGGGGCATCTGCAGAGTGCAATGACCACAGTCTGTGTATCTGTATCATGGAGAATTTAAGCACAGATGCAATCCAGCTGTCTGCTGTTTACCTGCGCAGCATGTATGTATGGTCCAGCTGTTAACCCAGTGTGCCCATGTTGTGTCAACACTAGAGGTCTCACCAATAGTTGCAGTACCTCAGGTGACATTTGTTTCGCTACAACTACCATCACATAAAGAGAGGTGTAATGTAAGGGAATTACGTAATGTAAAAACAATATTTATGTGTTATGTCACTTAGTGACCAGTTTGGTATTTATGGCCATATTAGGGAGTAATCCACAGTCCTCATCTATGCGCTTCTGAGGCGCTTGTGTATATTTTTTGTTTATTTTTAATTCAAAAGTATTGTAAAATAGATGTTACAATATCTTGGCCCTGCTACTGTCATTATTATTCACTAAATATGTTTTTTAACAGAGGTTGTTTACCTTTAAGAAAATCTGCCTTACCTTTTACATGATGAATGGTCCCCTGTCAAATCTAACCTATAGCACTGGCTTAATGAGATGAAACCAACAACCATGTGATGTGCAACAGGGCAGTCTAATCAAAATCACAATCTCTTTTTCCTCCTTAGGTTAGAAGAGTTCACTGTAGGACAGAACTAAAATCACTATGACGAGTAAAACGTAATCAGTGTGGAGGAGGTTTGATTGTTTTAAGGTAATCTGAGAACAGATTTCAAAATTGAAATTCATTGCCTTCTGCATTCTAAATGTAGAGGTTTTATTACAGTATGAGCTTTTCTAATAGTTAATTGTATATGGGCCATTCTTGGCCTGCAGTAGTTGTTTTTTCTTGTTTCTGTGTCTGATTTAGTCAAAAATGAGTACATGATATTCTGTAGAGCACGGTGAGGCAGTAATTCATAGTCCCCTTGTACAAAAGGCACAGAATAACACTGTGTACAGTGTACTTCTGTTAGGCTGTAGGGCAGGCTCAGGTATTCACTTCTGATCATTCTTCACATTCTGCGTAATTACAGGAATCAGGGTTGTTCAAATGTCTACTTTGAAATAACCTTTCTCTCTGGGCATGTTCAGTCAACATTTTGACTGCAAAATCCAAAACATCTGAATGTCAGTGTCTGCATTAAACAATCAATTACAGATATCCTGAGTATCAGGTCCGGAATTTGGCCGGAATTGCCCTTTCACACATGTAGCACACAAAAGGGGATTGTCCGTGACAGACGCGTTCTCACCTACAGCAAATACTCCGGTTTGGTTTAGATGAGGGGCAGCGTCTGGGTAAAGCATGCAGGAGGCAGGACATGATGCAAAAACTACGCTGCAAAAATCGCAGTGGCTGTATTCGAAACCGCCTACTGCATACTGTCCCCAGTATGCGACCATTAATAATTACATTTGTAGTATGTTGCATTGTCGCTTGAAATCATTGCGAGTTTAGAAACATCTAGATTTCCTCGTGGTATTTTCCAGTTAGACGCCACTTGCATTCTCACGAGCGAAAAGTATTGATGAGATCACCTAGAGTATTCGCAAGTTGAAGTATTTTCAGTTTTTTTCTTTTCGATGTCTTACCTTTCGGTGGTACGGGTACATAATGTGGCTATTGTACTTTTGGGTAGCCTAAATGGTGCTACCAGTACACATAAATTATTATTAATTATACATTTATTATAACAATAAGGTAAATTTTTGTTGTTCGCTATGTAATGTTAGGTCACCAGTTCATCTCACTGTACCTATCGCTATTACTTAGCTACAGCTAAGCTAGCTACTAACCAGATAATAAACTACTAACCAACGTTATTAATCATCGTAAGAGACAGGTTTTGGCAGTATAGCTATAGCTAAATATCTCTTTAATGACCATTGGACTCAAAATAGCATGTATTTGGACGTATCCGCAATGTCAATGAAGGAGTGGAAAGCAATATACAGGCACGCAGAAAAGACTACGAGGCAGATGTTTGTATTCTTCCGGTTCTGTGCCAGTCGCGTGATAGAAAGGTTAAATTTGTTAAAGTTAAATTTGAACGCACTTGTGTTGGATTTGAAGCAGCCTGCTTTTTGTTTGTCTTGTTGTTTTTTGTCTTCATGTGTACAGTGTGTAGAGGAGTGTACAGGTTTGCACAACCTTTTGTTATATTTTACAAAAATACTGTATATACAAAGATGTTCTTCCCCTTTGCTGCCTCACCTTTTCAACAAGGTTTTGCTCCGCATCTATACAGGAATAGTCAGATTACATTTTCCGTAATTGTGCTTTTTTTCTACTAGAAGAAATTTGTTGTAGTCTGAATGATTGGATGTATAATGCATATATCAATGTCTACAGGAGTAAGTCATTATTCTGTACGCTTGGATAATCAGTGGTTGTCACAGCATGTCACATAGTGTCACCATGAACAGCAAAAGTACTACAAAACAAACTCCAGTGTGACAAACTGAAAGTGGATAGCTACCTGTGAGTTCCTTGACAGCTCTGTTGACAGTCACGGTCATTAGCTCCCAGTTAATGAGCTGCCCATATGAGAGGGCAAGCCCCCTGAAACCCAACCTGCTTCTGTGTTCATTTAGAGACAATAAACTGCGAAAATCTACATGGATGGAACTCATAGTTTTAAATACATCTTTTTTGTTGAGGCCCTCAATGTTATTCCTGTCATTTGAGAATTAGATCACAATCATGAGTGGGAGTTTCCAAATTGCTTTTCAATTAAAAAGGTTAAGTGACTTAGACATCCTGTCAAAAGGATTCTGAGGATTGATGTCCAAGACCATATGCAGATATGCATAATATCTTGCTCTTTAAAAGCACAGCAGCTAAAATGTGCATAAGACTAAGAACCAAAGTAAGACAAAATAGCCTGTAATAGAGACTGAAAATACACGTGGTTGTTTTTACATTATATTCCGCGTTTGAATTTTAGCATAATGGTCTTAAATGAAATCCATTTTTCTGTTAGTAGAGCTTTCTATATTAATAGTGGATGGACACTTGTACAGGCATTCCATTGTTCAGGGCTTCCAGTGTCTGAACACTCTGGACTCAGAAGGGAATTGAAATTGTGTCTTTCTTAGGCCCCATTCTCCCCTCCCTAGCCAGACCACCTACCTCCAGATCTACAGGTTCCAAGGTTCACACATGTTAAGAATTATCTTTTAAATACACCATCAGCTGAGGTGCACCGCAGCAGGCCTTGTGCCAGAAAAGGAAATACCACTCCTCCACTCCACAGTGCCCAGCAGGTGTCCACATTCCCATCCCCAGTGTCACTGTTGCCCCAGACCAGGGCACTTTTTATGTGCACCTCCACCACAGATGTGGGGGGGGGTAGGGTTAGGGTTAGGGTTGGGGGGGGGGGATTACCCTTGGGGGCAAGCCTCAACTTGGATCACCCCTTAGCAGGGGCATTGGAGGCTAGGAAGGTGTGCTCCCTGCCTTGAATGAATAGAAAGTAGGAGCTGTCGATGATTAGATAGTTGAAAGAACAGAGTCCTGAATGGGTCTCTTTCATGAAGCCGTGTGACATGTGTGTGTCCTCACCCTTTTGGAACCCAGAGGCAAACTGCTAGCTCCGCTGCAGAAATGGGGTTAATGTGATGTGCATCATTATTGTGTTATTGTGCCATGGGATTTTCCCTTGATACTCCTCTCTGACAATGCACACAGCAGTTATAACAGTTAGGAGCATCATCATCGGTGCAAAGTGAAAGTTGTCACATTAGAGCTTGCAGTATGTGTTGAAAAGGTAATCTCAGGACTTTGATACCATAGGTCATTTAAAGCAGACACCACTATTATAATCATAGAACTATGATAATAACGTAGTTTGCCATAGCAGCTGAATGGAAACAAAGAATTCAATTGTTCCATGCAATGAATGGATGCATTCTGTTTTTTTAGACTTTGCTCCCTCCCTCTCAGAGAATACAGTATACATGTTGTGTATAGTTGCTGATATGTTGACGAGAAGCCCTAGCAGGCATCATACATGCACATACATGCACATTCACATTTCACTGTCCAACCAGGATCTTGACTGCTGCTGTGGGACCTCTTCTGAGCAGAGATGGCCAGTGTACACGCTGCCAAGGCTTTCACGTCATTGGATGAGTGATGCAAGACAGGCATCAGAGACCGTTGCCAGATCTCTTTTCTGTGTTATCTTTGATGGCCAGTTTTTGAAACGGCTGTCCTCCAGATTAGCACAAGCCCCAAACAACAGAACTCTTGCTCACTTACTCGGCATGTGCAGTCTGTCTTCTTCATCTGTGAAGGGGAGAGAAAAAGATGAGCTGATTGTATTGACAGTTGAGGTGTATAGGTATAATTGTACTGCGGTGATAGTGGAAATGTTTGAAAGCTTTGTTTAAGACTTTGTCCTCTTCTTTTTAGAGGAGGACAGACATCAATTTGACTGTTTACATATGAGTCATCCAAATGTGTTTTTTTTTTTTAGATTTAACAAACTTAATATTGATTTGTTTGGAAAATAATAGGGAATTGGGGTTTTAACTCACTGAGCATATACCTTTTGGAAAGGACTGATGCAATAGCATGTTTCTAAGTAGTTTTACTATGTATTTCTTTAAACTTTAGTATTACACAGGTAAAATTGTTCACTGAACTTTATAGTGAGTCACATCAAGGTGTATGATATTGCTTTAAAGTTTAGATAACTGGATGCTGTATAAAGCAGGTAGCCCTGGGTCTTCAAATGTTCAAGCTGCAGTCCAAACACTGATTTCTGAGAAAAAGAATTTGTAAACAGAAGCCAAAATTACCATTCATAACTCTACACCACAACCTCTGAATTCATGCCAGATAAAGGAAAAGGAAACCAGATAGCTGTGGAATCCCATGTCATCTCCAGTGTGCCCTGTGGAAAAATTATCCTGCAAAGGCTGCAGAAATGAGTTCAATATGAAGCCTCCACACTCTCTTTCCCTATCAAAGCTGTTATGAGAGGTCTCTTTACTCAGTCGGATACACTTGCTCATCCATACCATCGCTTCCGAATATGATTATTAATACAAGTCATTCTGTTTGGTTTACCCCACTCCAGTCTGCCAAACTTGGTTACCACACTTTGCATGGGCAATGTGTTCCCAGTGAGGGGTTTTTCATCATGAGTGTCTGCTCAGGGCCTATTAAGAGAGGAGTTTAACCATCTGCCTACTGTATAGCTGGGAAAGCTGTAGGAATGCAACAGCTAGCCAGGGAATTTGGTGGCCCAGCTGTTCTCTCCTGCTAGAACAATGTGTGAAATGTGTGGGTTACTCCTTTTTTTGTTGTCTGACCCCCCCAGCCAACTGGTCAGCATCAGCAGCCCACTGACATTTTACTCATAATGGTTCCTCCATGGTTGGAACAATTTAAGAATATAAGAGTGTCAGTGTTTTGTCCAGCCTTGAAGTCCATTCAAATAGATCTGACTCCACAATAACACACCACTGGCTGAGGTCAGCACATGGAAAAAGACTTCCTGTTTCTCTACCCAGCACCTGAAGGGGGCAGCCCCAAGGAAGCCTGGCCCCATGTTGTGTGTGCCCATGAAATTCCACACCTGAGTGCGTGGAAAGAGGAAGGGTAGAGGAGAAATATGTCTTGTGCTGTGGATTTCATTTGAGGTGCTCATAGTCCGACATCCATGTGTCAGTTCTCACTGTCCCACATCCAACCATAAGGCCCTTGGGTCGGCTCATATGAGGCAGCCACCAAATCACCAAATCATGGTAACAGCTGTGCATAATAATGACATAATATATCATTACATAATAATGACAAGATCCTGTTTTTGGATGGTCACCATGGCCCTGTGACATAAGCGCAAGTTTGCAAAAAATAGCCCTTCAAAAATAAGAAATAAAATAATTAATACAAGGTGCTTTTTTGCTAGTAATAAGTGAAAAAATTTGCCAATAGAACTAGTGGAAATACACTTGTTAAGATTTCTTGAAAGGGATCTTAAAATTAGGTGGAAAAAAACTAATTTTGATCCATTTTTAACTGGTCTTAGGAAGTGTTTTTGTGTCATGCAGTTTTGACTTGTCAAAAAGGCTTGCTTAATTTGATATTCCACAAGGTGTTTTCAAGACAGTGTCACTAAACAAGATATTCAAGATGCACTGTCTAAAAACAAGTCCTTGTAGCTCAAGGAAATTTTGCTTGTTTGGTGACTGTGTCTTATATTAAGTGTAAAGAGATATTTTGACTTGAAAAGAGACAAATATGCTTGGTGAGATTTGGATTTTTTGCAGTGCTCTCTCACATAGGCAGGCCAAGAGTTCTATGTGACTGTGATCACTGACATCTGAAGCCCACAGTTCGTAGCTTGCAAGTGAAAGGCGGGTGCTCCTCTGAGATGTGACCCTGCCCTTACACTCACCTGGTTTTAGGATGGACCACACAGTGCATTGCACCCCATGCGGAGTCACTAAACTGCATCAACAGATCTGTCATTGCAGCTGCTGAGTGGATATTTTTGCAGTTTTATTACAGGCAAATACTGTTAGTTTACTGTAATCACTTGTAATGCTGTAGTTATGATAATCAGTACAGCATAGTAGTTAGTATATCAGTTTTAATGGTATAGTACAGTTATATTTAGTACAGTATACTGATATGTAGACAGTGGCAGATGGCCATTTCTGTAAAAACACCATGGTAAATCAACTTTTTGGCTTTATAAACTGGATTTAAAATATTTCCAAAAAAATACACTGGCAAATTAATTTGAATATGAAACTTTCAAACATAAACACTTTTTTAAACTCAGTCTGGCGTTTATAACCAATGACCCAGTTTTAAGGAAAAGTGCTCAACTGAGGGGTGGCCTGGCATTGAGTTGTTTCCGAGAAATGAGTAGTGCTGGTGGTTAGCACGTAACAAGGCTTCGGGAACAGAAAACATTTATGCAATGAATGTCAGCTTTTTAGGGAGACATTATGTTTCCTACAAAATGTCTACATGGCCATTGAGAGTGTATGAGTGTATGTGCTGCACAGTTAGCATGTTTTCACTGCTTCATAATCATTAATTTAATCAGACAATTAAAGAAATCATATTTTCCCACTGCATTCCTTTGGTGCACTCCTTCTCCACTGAACATTGTTGGGGGATTTTATCTCATAATGAAATGAAAATATACAATTCAAAGGCCCCTGAGGAAAAAAAAACAGAGGGATATATCCAGGTTTAACATTTTTCTGTCAGGAGACCTTATGAGCTCATTTAATCATGCTCTGCAAAGTGTAAGGAGGTAATCAGTCCTGATGTAAACTCCATTTGCAACAAAAGAATGTGTCAATGGTTGGCATGAGAAGAAACTATTTCAATCAAATTTTCAATTTTTATTCACTCTGACGGGATATACATCCTCTTTAGTTAGGCCTTATTTCGAAAATGACTCAAAGAAGTGCTCACAGAGGCTTCAGAATGGCCAATTGCACCCTGCACATGAAAAGAAGGATTCTCTTGAAATCACTTTAGAGAAGATTAATGATCAGAGGAGATGGTGGTAAAGTTGGAAAAGGCTATCCTGGAATCGATTTGCACATAATTCATGTTTCTTGACTGAAGTATCTGTACCACAGTCAATCAGTAGTAACTTTGCTTGACTAGTATGTTGACTCTAAAATACCGCTGGTCTGTTTGGGGAGGGGGGGGGGGGGGGGTACTATTTGAACTTGTAAGTGATGCCCAGAGTCTGTGTCATGGACCACCTTGCTGTTTAAAGCCACAGGTTTGTAAAGCTGCCTGGTTTGTAATCATAATTGTGGACAAAACCAAGGCGGGAGACAGACCTATGGACGTTGGCAGGAGCTTTATGATCTGCTCTTACCCACTTCATCTGATCAAAATGTGCAGTCATCATTTCTGTCCTTCAGACTGTTTCCTTTAACTCAGTAATGCAATGGCCCCTGCTTGCCATTCAAAGGGTGTGATGTAGACAATAACACAGAAATCTAGATGTAAAGCATTGTTGGTGATTGTTGATGGCCTACATGTTATCAGTGTAAGCGGATCCATTGTGGATAATCATTAATGTTATTCAGTGCTCATACTGAGCACCATGCACAAGAGCCAGTCTGATTAGCTGTCTGGTAAACAATGCATGGGGCAATGTGGAGACTTTTATTCAGTGAAATCATCATTGTTGGATTGTATTTCATCAATTAGAATTTGAATTGAGGCTATGACTATGACTATCTATTCCTTTCTCTTCTATAACATTTCTTAAGCTGTTGAGCAGAGAAAAAGTGAAATCTTAAAAAGGTCCTTAGGGTGGCTTCTCTGTTTTGGCAATAGCAGGGCGCATTTGGGCACATGATTAAAGTGTTAGGGTCCCACATAGCACAACCGTCCACTCCAGTCTGTCAACACCAGAGCTCAACTACTCACCCACAGCAGCTTTCCCTGGCCAGATCACTTTTTTGCTGCACGAAACAGAATCAGGCTCCAGGAGCACAGGGAATCAGTAGGGAACCATGAACAGACTCCTCACCAAGCAATGAATAAAACACATGCAGGGATCTTTGTTTTCATGATGATTTCATTTCCCTGTTTTCACCCTCTTTTGAGGCTACCCTGCCGCCACAGCAAATTCAAAATAAGAAAAAAAAATAGACTTAAAAGGATTTTAATATTCAAGAGAGACTCATTTTGTACCTTGTCAGCTTTTCAGTAGTGAATGCAATATTGACAGCATGCTGACAGCCAAAAATGAGAAGCACACAGCACTGTGAAAAGAGAACAACCAGCTGTTGCATTAGTATCACAAAGGGCAGATTTGAATGCAATGAGAGCTGCTTTTGAGAGCCACAGTTGGATGCATTCTGCTGCACACAAGAACTTCCTTGAGGGTGGTGTGGCACGTCCTTTGTGGAGACAGCCCAAGTCAAACACAGCTCAGGATGGATTCCACAGACAGCATTACAGTTCAAGGTCTCAGGCCAACTCGAGTAAACACACTCCCCTGAACACAGACGAGTGAAGATGAGTGTCCGTTCTACATCTTACATGTATCTAAGATAACTTCTCTTGAGAGTAAAATCTCATTTCTCTTTGGTTTTAATGTGGTACTGACCAAGTGTAAATCAAGTATTCCAACACAAAATTTCATTCATAGACTGGGCTGATGTTTGTCCTCTCTGTCCTCACGTTTCATCTGTGGGGACAGCCTGTCAACATCAACAGGCTCCCGGCTGGCTGATGTCAACATCTGGGCGTGGCTGCACCTCCTTGCCCTGGATCTTTCCTCTTTTCAGCATTCAGCTTGCAACCCCCGCTTGTCCTGCTCCCAGCCCCTTCTCCATTACCCCCTAGGGGAGCTCAACATCTGGGTTAATATGTTAGCTTTTCCCACAGTGTCAGACTCTGCAGCACTTCCTGAAATTGGAGAGCTCTTTTTTCCTTAAATCATCCTCCAGCCACATCCTGCTCCCCTGCTCCTACCCCCCCCCCCCCCCTTTCAGAAAGGCTCTGAAGGTCACCACACAAAGAAGGATCACATTTGTCTTTGTCTTAAAAAACTGCCTTTTGTGTGCAATTTTACCTAGTTAGAAGAAAGTAGGGGCAGAAAAAGCCTGCTCATCTCATCTGATACAATGCCTGTCCTTTCAGCTCATTACTCTGCCATCCATAACTTGTGGATTGCACGTCAGCTCTGTGTTGTCTCAGTTGTTGTCCAGGCCTAAATGATGATAGCTGCAAACACATTGCATTTTTCTGCCATGAAACTCAACTCAATGAAAATTATATCATGGACATTTTTTATACATTTTGTAGATATTTTCCTCAGTCACTATAAGCCATTATAAGCATTGTGTTAAGTCAAACTTGCATTGCTAAACAAGTAAAAAGGATCTTAATGTTGACTTTCACTAATTCATTAGTCTACCAGATTCTTTGTAGTTCTCAGACTCTGACTAAACAACTGGAATTGCTTTGCTTGGATTACTTTGACTGATGGGGTTTCTCCAAGTCCAAACTGAAATAAGTTGAGAGCATATATACACCTATACGTTTCTGTGATAAAGAACATTAATCATAATACTGGTTCAGGAAATGCTGTTGATGTAAATTCTAGTTCTCATATCTCACATCTTTATCCCTTTCACTCTCACTCTTTCTTTCTCTTTTAACTTTTCCTTCATTTGGACCCCTGAAATATGAGAGCACACTGTCGTTGCATGAAACAGGCATGTATGAAATACTAAAATCCTCACATTCACAAAAGAGATTAATGTTATTCTTTAGATGACAACCTGCCTTACATTGTCACCATTTCCAAATACACGTTTCTTTCTGAGCATGGGAAAGTCATAGCAATTGAAAACCTCTCCAAGGGTAGACTTCAAGCTGATTCTGGAGTGATGATGCAGGGCAATAAATTTTATTGGTAGAGGCTCTTCACAAAGAGTATTTTGTTTCCCTCATCTAGCCATTATTTTATGAGGGATGGGTTCTGCTGGCAAAAAAATTGAGCCTTCATGTAGTTTTCTTATGCATGCATTTTCCAGTACTTTTCCTCATCCTTTTCATTAGGACTGTCCTGTCCCACAAGCCACTAACTTAATAACCAGTTTGGCATTCACTGAGACATTTTATCTGTGTGTGTGTGTGTGTGTGTTTTAAATGAGACATGCTTTTAGCTGTATCTATTAGCTTTTAGCTCAACCAAGAGCCTCGTAGTCTTGTAGCCTCATGCCAGCCATGCATGTGCTCATAAGTGTTCACGTAGTGTTACGTCCCAGATGGGTAATGGCGTCCAGGGGTACGTATGTGGGACGCAACACAAAAGGAAACAACCAGCCCCCGCTGGCTTGGACAGTGCGGGGGGCAAAGAAAGCACAGACACGGGAGCAATGTAGGGGAACACGATATATTACAATATTTACAAGACGATATACAATGACAAACATTCACAGGAAAAAGGGGGGGGGGTGGGGGGGGAGGACAACAGACGGTGCCAAAGAAAAGAACAAAACAAAACAAAACCAACCCTAGCGAGACGATCATCCCAAGCATCCAGCATCTTTAAATCGGGGCACCCCGTTTTCTGGTTGGCCGAACCGGAACAAGGAGGCGGGTCGCAGCGCCGCAGGATACCTGCGTCAGGAGAGAGCGAGCGGAAGAGGAGTGGGGGGGGGGGGGGGGGGACCGAGACGCAGGCGACCCCAGACTCCACAAGCCCAGTGCGCCGCACGTAACATAGTAAACAAGCTTTACGGGAGTGCTGTGTTGTGAAAATGTGCGTATGCTTTGACTTGATTAGTACTTTGAATGCCCATTGTCTTTTTTCCTTGATGGGATAGTGTAATATATTCCATCATTGGTTTTAGAATTAAGGAACTGGATAACAATGAACAGGTCTAAATGATACCCAGATGTCAGGTTCTCACATGTAACTGTTATGTGGGGTAAAGTACCTTGCAAGGTTGCATCACACTACATTAAGTTACATTTCATTGTTGTCATTTAGCAGATGCTCTTATCCAGAGCGATTTACATACAGTAGGTTGCGATTTTATCTATTTATACAGCTGGATATTTACTGAGGTAATTGTGGGTTAAGTACCTTGCCCAAGGGTACAACAGCAGTGCCCAAGTGAGGAATCGAACTAGCAACCGTTCGGTTACAAGCCCTGCTCCTTACCACTATGCCACACTGCTGCCAGGTTCTGGTTTAAACCCATGAATATTTTTGATGGAATTATGCTCAAGGTCATGCAGTGGTTTCATATTGTTAAACAGGTGATCAGACAGCTTAATCTAAACTGAGAGATTTAGGTGATTTTTTATTAGTTTTGCCCATTCGGAGTTCTCTTTGTGAATACATTCAGAATCACTCAACCAGCTCAGAACCATAAATAACGTGGTTTGTTCATGTGTGCTGTATAACATAAACATTTAAAAAATTTCTGAGACTCCTGTAAAAATTGAGATGCAACATTTGACAACAGGTCTATATTATAGTTGCAAGGAAAAGTTTGAAATGGTTGAAAAAAGTTAAAGTGACAGACTCTTGGATAATAAACTGGATTTAATCCAAATAAGTAGGAAACATCATGATGTTTTTAGTCCATTGCAGGTAAATTAACATGCAGTCAGAGCCTCTGGTAACAGGATGTCCAGCACTGTTACAAATATACCCTCTTCATGCTTGAGTACCTATGAGATACGGCTGGTTTCCACTGTGGTCCTGACCATAGTGAGTGAACACTGTGAGGAAAAAATGCACCAAAATCAGTGTAATGGCCTTTACAGAAAGGAAACTGAGCAGTAACGAGCACCAAGGCTGCACACAGAGTCTAAGGTCATGCTAACTGAAGTGCTCCTCCTCTGCACTTGCCCTTTTTTATGTTGCCACAGGCAATGCAGCAGATAAAATTGTCTATTTGCAGAACAAGGCCGATTCAGATCAAACATTTTTAACACATGTGCTTTCTAACACTGGAAAGCCTGGTAATAACAGTGGCTTCTAGCATCTAGCTTCTAGTAACAGTCATAGTACTTTTTGATCTAGTCACAGTACCTGTCACTAAAGGTGCCATTAGAAATTTTGTGATAGGATGAAATTTCAGCTAGGGTGTAATATAGCCAGAAGCTGGTGAAAATGGAAATGGTTTTGCCCGTATGTGGACATTCCACAAATTAGTTCAGGAAAAGTGGTCGCTTGCTTGTTGTATCTTAAAATGTCCAGCCCTAGAACTGTGCTGTACTGTGCTGTTATTGGAAGTGTCACTATCTTTGTTGTTTCAGCTGCCAAAGGAGTTATAATACAGTTGCGAAATCATTAGCTGTTTCTCTGGGCTACATTTTTGTATTATTATTCACAGAAACACTCGTCTTAAGTTCTTCTTTGTACTCGATAAACAAAAGGATAAAGTGGAGGTTAATCAGACTGCACCTGAGGTTTGTGGTTTAGGCAGATGCTTGCAAAATATTAAAGCATTATAATAGCTGCATTTGTGTGTGAGCCATGGATTTGTCTGTTATTAAAGATAGTTTAGTTTTTTTTAAATAGGTAACGCAACATCAACTTTTAACAACATTTACCCAAACATTTAGGATAGTACTGCGTAGATAAATATAACTATTTAAAATGAAGCAAAATTCTTTAATTATGGATTGAGCAGACTCATACTGTAATTTATATGTGCACTTATACAGTTCAGTTTTCACAGAAGAAGCTTTAGTGGAACTCCTTTAATTAAAGGTTTTAACACTTTATAAAAACTTTACACTTACACTTCTCTATGTATAAATTAATTGTGAATGAAGGTGAGGTGGAAGATCTGCAGAATAAGGATGCCAAACCCAGGAAACAGATCTGACTGAGAGGTAAACAGATGCACTGAGCATATTAAACCTTACTCACAATATGTTTTCTGGGATGGCTACAGAATCAAAATCCTTTTCAATAAAGATAAAAAAGTAAGCACCATCAGGGGAAATTAGAGGCAGAACGTGTTTTTGTAACTTTTAAAGCTAGATCGAGTCTTTCTTGCTCATGGTAAAGAAAACAACAGCAGCATCACAACAATGAATTTTGTTGATTTTTGTGTGAGGATGTCAGGTCTCATCATATCATTAAGGAATTTTTTTCTCTATTATAGAGGAAAGGCTATACTAGACCTGTGTAGAGAGGAGTAAGGAAACTGTTCAAATCATGCATTTTAATTTACTTGAGGAAGTAATGCATCGTATATTTTATATCAGCACATTCATTGTTATTCTCACACATTTGTGAGACTTTTAAATTATGGTACACTTCTCCTATCAGAGTCATTCTTATGTGCTGCCAAGTGTAGAGACTATCATTCAGATTGTCTCTACAGAATGGCAAGTGGTGTAATTACATCCCACTCTAGTGTCCATAACGAAAAGTCTCATACAAGGAGCTGGTAGCATCAGAAATTTTGCTTGTTTGGTTTGTACAGCTACTCTGTTGGTTCTAGACTCAAGGCTAATCTGTATGACAGCAGTCAAGGCTGGACACTATACTGCCCCCCATCTCCTATTTTTGGTCTTCAGACAAAGCAAGGCACTACTGCCCTCTTAATAATATGTACCAAGAATCCAGAAATCAATTGGAGTTGCACAAATTAAAGACACATCACATCAGTGTCAGAGCAGGAAATGTAATAGCTGTAACTGAGAATTAGGGGTGAATTAATGACTAAAAAAAGACTAAATGAGAATGAAATCATTTAATTTACTGAGCATTGATTGATTTATAATTACATTCATAGTTAATTCAACACATATTTAATGGCTTTCCTGTTTATAGTGAAAAGTGCTCAAAATTATGTAGGTGACTTAAGTAGTGAAACCCACCATTGTAGGCAGTGTGCGAAATACCCAATGGCAATCGGGGGGTCCCCCTTACCCATACCTGCCAACAGAAAGGCCTAGGTTTCAAAATACGGGAGGTTTTTTCGGCAGGGGGGTAGTGTGCGGTTTGTGCGTGTAGATTGTGTTTCATAGACGATCTGGCAACTTGGGTAACGTCAGACAAACATACAAAACTTATGGATCTGTGTATGACAATTATTCATAATAAAGTTTGCAATGCAAATTACTGGAGTTTCCCAGGAGAAACACCTGCGCACGTCTTTTGGCCACAACTTTTGAATCATTGCAATGAAAAGCAAATACATTATTTTGTGTTTATTTTTCATACAAAGTGGGATGTAATGTCAGCCCATGTTGGAGACAATGCAGAAATTTGCTGTGATTTCAAAACCGGATACCTCGACAACACTTTGTCGCACAGAGAAAACAACTAGTATCATCGCAAAGGGCAAAGATTCGTTCAAAAGGATTCGTTCGTTAACGAACTGCACATCACTACCAAAGAGCATTGTTTGAGTTACTGGCGGTGAAGAATGCTCTGGAAACAAGGAAAAAAATTAAGTGGAACCGGCGAGGGCCACAAAAGCGACAGTGAAAGTGAACTCGCGTTACGTTGAAAATTCCGTCCATGTTGCGGTTGGTGGACTCGTCAACGTTCTGTGAAAACATCTGTTTTGACATCTTATACGCTAAACATTGCCTAATGTGACAGGCGATATCGTGAGTGGGTAGGTAGCTGGCTTGGAGAGCGCAGTTCTGTCCTGTGATGTTTTGCACAGGTCAACTAGCGCTGGCGTTATCCTGAAAGACAGGTCATGTTCCGCGATAAATGCGGACTTCATGATTGTACACGCGGTCTTGGGTGGACGAAGCGGCAGCAGGTACAGTGGCCACAGTTCCCGGCAATGTATACGTATAACGAAGAGCCCGAACAGCTGCTTTGTGTGAGGGATCTGTATCATGCCGAGAAAATACCTTTTGCCGCTTGTCCCATACTGTATTTTTTTTAGAACACAGGATGCAAAGCAGCTCTTGGGCTGGTTTAATTTGTGACAACATACACTGAACGTTTGTCCGTCGTTACTGTTTTCATCTAACCAAGCCTATCGCCATTTATTTTTCACCCCCGTTCTATTGTGCTTGTGTCTGCACCAGCCTTCACAAGTTTCGCTCCTGTGCTCCATCTCTTTGAATGCATGCTAGCCTATTGTGCAGTAATCAAGTGATACAGTCCCCGCAAGTACTTCCTGACACCACCTCACAGAAAGTTGAAACTAGTTGCTGATTGGATGAGAACAGTGCTCTCGTGCTATCTAATTTTCGGCGTGGGTCCAGAGACCTTTAACCCATGTATATCGTGATAAATATAGATATTGATCAATATGGAAAAAAATATTGTGATCATATTTTTTTGCCATATCGCCCAGCCCTAATTGAACGTATGTTTGCTGTTCATTGTGTGTCTGAGTTTGTCTGCATGCATGTTTGTGTATGTACCTCCCAGCTGCCCTCTCCCTTAGTGATTATAGCTAATTCCGGTTTGTCAGGTCATTAAAATATACCTGATGTTCCATCAATCTAGCCATTTGTTTGTTGTCTTGAAGTGCATCTGTAGAAAATTGACTGACGTCAGCTATTGAATAGCTAACCATCAATGTTGACCTGTTTCCCATCCAGCTCATGCTTATGTTTATCTGACTGTGAGAGGAGGCAATCATGTCACATTCTGGCCGGTAATACGTAACATTCACTTGTTGCGTTGCGTTGCCAGCACCAACCTGATCCATTTGAAACAAAGCTTGATAAATGTTGCTGTGCATTTTAAATGTTGCCTGGGTGCTTTTTTAATCATGTTGGTCTTCTCCCTCTTTACTTATGCCAGCATTGGATCGCTACCACCATATATTCCTCTTAGCCTGTGACTCTAAATTCCTTTCCTGTCTGTGAAAGCACTGATTCAAACTCAGACAGTACACTAGAGCAGGTTAGTCATGGTAGACATACAGTACTGCTGACCCTCTATCATCCGAAATCTCTGGTGGTAAAATGATCCCACAGAGAACACGATTCTGGGTCTCTTGTGTTACCTAAGGACACTTCTGTGGCAACATCTTCAGTTGCTTTCAGCTTCATTTTTGGAGACCATTCTGTACGTATGATAACAGTTTTTAGTTTGCAGAAGAAAGAGAAGCCATCCCCTTTACTGGGTTTCGCTCTGTTTGGGTTTTAGGAGTAGTAAAGTCAAAGCCCTTCTACCCTGCACAGCAATTGGTCCCTGCCCACTGTTTTATCTCAGTGTCTGGCTGAGATTTGTCTAGTGGTTTCCCAGAAACTGGAACTCACAGGTTTTTCAGTCACAGCAGTGAGGTCTTCATGCCGGCTTTGGGTTTCTGTAACGACTGGAGAATTTTTAGTAAGAAGAACAACAGCCTATACTGTTACATGAGTGGGAAGTGGGAAGGTGACACTGTGAGTAGTAACACTCCTTGGACTGAAATCAAAACACACAGTTTGAAATAAATTTGGATATCTTTGACACACGTGTCTTTGAAATGGAAAACTAAGTGATGTGGGCCTCAGGCAACAGATGGATTCTAAAAATCTCATGTGGGAAAGCACTGTTGAAAATTTAAATAATCAGCTGGAATTTTACAAATCCAAGGGCATTGCATTAACAATTCACCCAACTTTCAAGCTCTTCCTGCAACACTCTTGATTCCCTCCCTCTCCTCATCTGTAGCCTTTCCGCTGCTTTCTCAACCTTCTTCCCTCCTTCACTAACTTCACTATCTCTCTCTGTTGTCTAGATTTCACTGGCTGCTGAACCTGCACCTTCTTTCTCTCCATAACTCCAAATCTATCTGCACCATACTGATAAATGATATCACCCATCTTCTCTGACTTGGTCTCCACTGTCCCTTTCAACCTAACACCCCTACCTCGCTACCCCTACCCTATTCACTGTCTCCCGTTCCTTCTTTTCATTTGCCCAAGGCCACTTAACTGTAGGCTTCAGCCCTCCACTCTTCTCCCTGCCTGGCAGACTGACCTCACTACCTCCATCTCCCTCTATAGTGTTTGTTCCATCCTCCTCAGTAACAGGGGTAATGATATCCTGCAAACTGTGAATTTCTACCTGTCGCTGGACTTCAGTTGACTGACTTGACTGACTTCTCAAAAAGCACTGCTCAATGCAACGACCCTACACTTCCTCCTTTCCTGATGTATTCTGAGGCCCTTTGCTGTTACTTTCTTTTCTTCTTACTTACTTTCTGCCAGCCACAAAAACAGACCTGAAGCTTCTTTCCCTAAACCAGTGAGCCTGTCTGCCACTGATGTGCTAATTCTTCTCATACTCTCATCCGTTCTGTGGTCTGTAACCACAGGCTCTAGGGGTATCTCTCCTTTATCTGACGTACCTTTTTTGGGTGCAGTGAAACCATTTACAGCCTGTGCCACTGCTGCTATGAAGTGCTAACCCGTGACAGCCCCATGAGAAAGATACCAGTCCCACCATAACATCAATGACAGCTGGTTATGTACAATTTTTCGTTCTGATTAGGGATGTTCACTGTCAGAACACTGGTAGAGTTTAAAGTGGTTAAAACAGAAATCCACACTGGCCTCAAGGCAAAACTTGCCTTCCAGGCATTGGGAATAATGATAAAGTACTTGAATGTAATTTGATCACATAACTGAACTACTAGACTGTGATGCTAGCTGGCCTGGAAATGTTTGCTGTTGTGTCTCTTTACAAATATTGACTGTGAATTTCGGCCCATTATGTTAGGTGTCTCTGATGTTGTAAAACTGGCTCTCAAAATTGTTTGTCATGGGATGTTTCTGTTTGCAGACCGGTTCAGAAAGTCCCGTTTTCATTACATACCAAATGAGATGTGGTATTTAAGGATTCTTACCCACTGCCCTGTGGGACTAAAGCAAGAGGCCCCAAAATGAAATATATGATCAGAATTATGTCTCGCATGGTAGAGAAATGTCTTTCATGGAAGACGAATTCTCATGATAGAGAATTTAATTTTATGGAAGTTATTCTGGACATGAGTTAAGTCCCATAACCTCACAGGGATGTGTGCAGTAAATTGTATTATTGGGTGCAAAACAAATCCTGGAGCTACTGTAGTGTACCATTGTAGTATCCTTGAACTGACAGAATAATTACAATTTGGAATATACTGTATGCACATTAGTTATCTTTAAATATTATAGCTGTTATTGAACTTAATGTCTCTCTTTTATATTTATTTGATCAGTTTTTATGTAGTGGCATGTAACTGTTGTTGCGTTGCATGTGATTTTCAGCTCTGTTCAAAAAATATGAAGACATGTGAGTCTGCGTATTAGTGTATCCCTTATTTTTTCATTACCTTGTGGAACTCCTTCAGTAAAGTTGATCATTAGTATGTTATTTTCTCAAAGTACAATTCTGTGATTTAGAGTTTTATGGCAATGTCTGTGCTTCCCTCTTCTTCTAATTAGAGCAACATTTTATTTCAGACATGAAGTTGTGGCCCTTAACTGAATTTGAATTAAGGAAAAAAGACTATTCTGGGAATATAAATCATGTTAGCAACATTCACTGCAATAATAAAAAACAAATATTGTGAATGCTCGAACAGAGAAAAAAAATGAAAAAATTGCTCAACATTATAAAGTGAATTGGAGTAGGAAATATCTTTTCCTCCACTTTTCTTCTTTGAAAGAAGTGTTCATTATGTGCATTTTGTTCAGTAACTTTGAGGCGCATGCCTGGCGCATTAAAACACATTTAATATTTAGATGAAGATTCAGTTTAAAAATGTGAATTATAGAACAGGAATCATTCAATGGTTGAGGACAATCTTACATCTGGCAACCACAATTAATACATGCTGTCTGTTTGATCCAGGCAGTTGATAGACCCTGAGACTGTAGTGTTTTTTCAAAGAGTCTATTAGAGAGGTGTTGTTCTGACATGCCCATGGCGTGTTTGCCTTCTCCAGACCTCTGTGCAAAATCTCATGAAGCAACAGTTAATTCACTCTTCCAAAATTTTGCCACTGCTCTTGGATGTCCTTTGGGGTTCTTGGAACATTCATATTGAGTCAGGACTCAATATATGGACTCACCTGCAAAATTAAATGTATCAGGTTAACTTGGTTAATCTGTTTTTTTTTTCATCTTTCTCATTAAATCAATTGCCTTTTACTCTAATTCTTCTCGTATGCATTCACTCATGATATTTCCTTACCTTTGATCCTTGATAAGGTTGTCAAAAAAGAACAACCTCACTCATCAGGAATGCTCTATTGTCATTGTAACTTCACCTGCCCCTTACAAGAATCCCAGTCCTATATTTCTTGTGTGTGATTCAGCCAACAACATGTCAGAACATAATTGTTGCATCTAGAGTGCAGATTTAAGATTGGATTGTGCCAAGGCAACTAAGGGTGGAATTAAAGTCGGTCTACAGAGCAAATCCAGACTTCATTAATTCAGTGTGTGTTGTCAGAGCATGTACTGTACTGTTATGTTATGCATTCATCAAGGGTGTTTTGGTACACTTTGCCACTGAGTGTTGGAGCCAGAGAGTAAACTGAGCAATGAATTGTGCCAATTTATGACTGTGCTCTTTCTGCATGATCTCCATACTGGCCAGTACTCTACACACACACGTACACAGCCATGCAAGTATGAATATACATGTGCACTCACATACCCTTACCCTTTAGATACTCCTGTCTGTTTTGTATCACAAGGGTTCATGCCAGAGGATCTTGCCAGATATTGAACAGGGGTTTTCCAAAGTCCATATCTTAGAGACAATCACAATTCATTTAGGATAGAGCTGCTTTCTATGCAATGCACAAGGCAGGCACAATTGAAAAATAAATGAATTTCATAAGCATTTTATGCATAAAAAATAAACCTACAAATTTCAGGTATATTGTCATTTGTACCTTTTAGTTTAGTTGTAGAGAAATGGTACTTGCACAAAAACACTTCCTAATACCAGTTAAAAATGGATCAAAGTTAGTTTTTTTCCACCTAATTTTAAGATCCCTTTCAAGAAATCTTAACAAGTGTATTTCCACTAGTTCCATTGGCAGTGTTTTCACTTATTACTAGCAAAAAACACTTTGTATTAATTATTTTATTTCTTATTTTTGAAGGGCTATTTTTTGCAGTGTAGGTACAACAAACACTTCCCCATGGTTTATTTTCTCATGAAATCATTATCTGTTAATCCAAATCTAATCCTAATTCTTTTTCTTTTCATTTATTTGCAGGACAAACCTTTAGCAACTAGAAGTGTCTGTGTCATGATGTAAAGCTCAGTATAATTTTTTGAGTTAGTCCTTATTTTCTGTTGATATTGTCCTTCATCAGGAAATGCTCAACGGAATTCCTCATGTGAAGATAGTGATGTTTTATTTGCTTGAATAATTGGGGTCATTCAGGTCTAATGGGGGATAAAAAAGTTTCTCAACGCAGATTCTCAAGGCAGACACAGATCTGCTTGTGTTAACTTGCCTCTCAGCTACAGCCATCGTCAGAGTCGGTCACTTGAGGGGAAAACGAGCATTAGCACTTTTACCCACCATTACTTATGGCCTCACCATATTTACACTGTGGAATAAAACAACACCCATGACATCCATATGAGAGCCAGCGATTTAACGATTTGATGTGTTAATTTAATGGACTAATTTAAATAAGGTTCAAAGTGTCTCAATGTATATGGGCACACAGTCTCATTCTCTTTACCATGGTTAATCAGGAGTTGAATGTCTCTCATAAGCTAAGTTCAGGCCCACAGAATTCAATAAAGTGATCTGTCTACTACAGTTCAGGGCTGATGATGGAATAAGCATTTACAACATGGCTGAGAACTTACTCTGTTGTAGAAGTTTAATTGTGTGGTACAGTTTTCTGTTTTGTTTTTTGTTGATGACAATGACCAACTGGATTTATTGAACAAAATTAGTCCTTTCAATAAATCTCTAGCAAAAGGAAAAAACAGACACTGTTTATTCTCAGGAACTATTTATTCACCCTTTTTGGCACATGTATCTACTTCATTCCTACCTGTAGTGTGCCAGGGGAACAACAATAAGCTGACACGGCTGGGCTCGGCTGATGACCACTACAGGAACATGGTACGCATGTACAGCAACTGCACAGTGGTGCTGGAAAACCTGGAAATCACCTACACCAAGGATTACCATGACATGTCCTTCCTCAAGGTACACAATGCGCAAACAGTAACAACAGCAATACTTTGTCTGCACTAACAATATTTTTGACTCTGCGTAATATACACTTCATCACCTGTCCTTGAGGTACTGATGAACCCAAATAGCTCCAGTGGAACAGTAAAAAAACGGTACCTTGCAGTTAATGTCCAGTCTTTAAGCTTCTTAAATGTGCCAGCATATGAGGTCCTACATTGCACTACGTAGTAGCTGGATAATACTTAAGTTAATACTGCAGACTCTCATTGGTTGTACTGATAATGCATTATTTATGGTATTTGTATAGTTTTGCTACACATTACTGCCTATTGCGTCTTCTACATACAGTTGTTGCCCTGATCAAATCTTACTGTGAATCTGCAGAGCATCCAAGAGGTGGGCGGCTATGTGCTCATTGCCCTCAACGAAG